>NW_016825621.1:21052-30500 GCF_001698545.2 Rhinopithecus bieti | reverse complement strand
AAAAAAAAAAAAAAAAAAAAAAAAAAAAAAGAATGATTCTTACTTGGGACGCTGGGGAGCGTTTTACAGCATTGAGTAGCTGTTGGATGAGAGAAACTTTAAGATCTAATTTCAGACTCTTTTACTTTATGAAAAAATACTCTTTCATTTTATTGAATTCAATCCCACATGTCATCAATGGAATTTATATTCCCTTGAAGACTTATGTCATTGCAGTTTTCTTTCCTTTCTTTCAAATAATTAACAAAACTATTGAAAGACACAATATGGCTTTTCAGACATTTAGCAATCTATGAAGGAAAACAATTTGGACACAATTACACATGATAAGTATGCAAAGTGTTTAGTGAATTAATCTGCTATGACTTTCTTTAAAAATACCATTTAGCTGGGTGCAGTGGCTCACGCCTGCAATCCCAGCACTTTGGGAGGCCGAGGTGGGTGGATCACCTGAGTTTGAGACTAGCCTGGCCAACATGGTGAAACCCTGTCTCTACTAAAAATACAAAAATTAGCCAGGTGTGGTGGTGGGTGCTTGTAATTCCAGCTACTTGGGAGGCTGAAGCAGGAGAATCGCTTGAACCCGGGAGGCAGAGGTTGCAGTGAGCCGAGAGCGTGCCATTGCACTCCAGTCTGGGTGACAGAGCGTCTCTCCATCTCAATAAAAACAACAACAACAACAACAACTTAACCTCAACTCCAGAGTCACAGAAACAATACAACAATAAATTTGTGTTAAGTCCTGAAATTTGTGTTAATTTATTACACAATAATAGAAAATTAACACAATATCTATAAAATATTCAGTCTTCCAATACATGACCATGGTATATCTTTCATTTATTTACATCTTCTTTTATTTCTCTCAACAAAGTATTGTATTTTTACACATACTTAATTTACCCATCCATGCTTAATGATTTTGTATGCTTCTGTAAATGGTATTCTAAAATTTTAATTCCCAATTGTTCATTGCTTAGTACACATAAATACAATTGATATTTTATCTTGTGACCTTATTCACTCAAATAGCTTTTCATGTAGATTTTTGAAGACCTTTTACATAGACGATAATGTCATTCGTAAATAAGAACCATTTTATTTCTACTTTTGCAATCAGTATGCCCAGTATTTCTTTATTTCCCCCACCACACTGGCTAGGATTTCCAGTACTATGTTGAACAGAAATTGTAGGAATAGGCAGCCTACCTTGTTCATGATCTTAGGGAAAAAACATTCACTTTTTCACGCTTAGATATGATGTACAATGTAAGATTTTGTCCATACTTTTGTAAGGCTGAGTTGCAGGAAGGCTTTTAGTTTTTCTCCTTTGGCTTCTTGACCCAGAGTTGATGCTGTCTCTTCCCCATATACCTCCTGGAGACCAGCAAGGGCCCAGACCCAGGGACCCTTTTTCTGCCCACACACGCTGCTGCAGCTTTACCCTGCAGTCCTCAATGTTTTGAGCCACATCTACAAGATCAAGTAAGATGGTGATTTTGAGTCCCTCCTCTTCCCACAATTTCCCAGCATATTTCATTTTTTCTTAAAATACTTAAGATCAGAGTACAGGGGAAAAGAATAATCATGAAGTGCAGTGAGAACTAAGTATTAACTCATTCATGAGCATATATAAATGTATACAACTATTCTTTTGTTACTTTAAAAATTCAAATGGTATAAGATAATATGGTTCTGCATATAAATCTATATTGTACATTTTATATCTATAGTCTATTTACTTCGGGTTTCCAGTGAACACCTGCTCAGGTCTAACAAATGAACTTCTAATGTTGTGCTCTGCTCAAAGCTCTATATCCTCACTGCTGATGGTATTTTAGCATTGTGGGTTATTTGATTCAGCATTCACACCATACCTTGCCTTTTGGCTGGAACCCCAGGGCTTACCACCCCATTGTCAGCATGACATGCCTTCATCCTCCCACCTAGAGGTAAATGAACAATAATCAAAGCACCATTGGGTTTTTTTTTCAATTCTTAGCCTCATTAACAGCTAGAGAAGTGGAGGACCCTTATTTACACCCTGATCTGTCCACCACTGGGTAGAAAGCGTTTACTATTAGATTCTGAGCAGTTTTCTCATATTGACTAACACAGCCTGCACCTATACTCATTTTCAAAACTGTCAAGAACTGCGAAATATCTGCAATTTTACCCTACTTATAAGATAATGAGATATCCTATTACTGTTCAATGGATGCTGGCAGAAAATATAAGGCTCCTCGATTGATACTTGCCCATTATAGGAGAGAAACACTACAACTGGGGTATTCACTTTTGCAGTGAACCCCTGCATTTTGACCAAAGGAGAGACATAATATCATTACTCTGGGTTGCTCACTGCAAACACAACCCTGAGAAACAACACAGGTAAAAAGTATTCAGGACTGGCCAAGCACAGTGGCTCACGCCTGTAATCCCAGCACTTTTGGGAGTCCAAGGTGGGTGGATCACCTGAGGTCGGGAGTTTGAGACCAGCCTGACCAACATGGAGAAACCCTGTCTCTACTAAAAACACAAAATTAGCCAGGCATGGTGGCGCATGCCTGTAATCCCAGCTACTCGGGACGCTGAGGCAGGAGAATCTCTTGAACCCGGGAGGCGGAGGTTGTGGTGAGCCGAGATCATGCCATTGCACTCCAGCTTGGGCAACAAGAGCAAAATTCTGTCTCAAAAAATAAAAGTATTCAGGACTTCGCATTTTTGGCATATCTAGCAAGAAGTTGAAAGGATGCTCAGGGCCCATCACAAATGTTAGTTTGCTAAGGATAATGGCTTCCAGCTCCATCCATGTCCTAGCAAAGGACATAGTCTCATTCTTTTTATGGCTGCATAACATTCCATGGTATATATATGAACCACATTTTCTTTATTTAGTCTATCATCGATGGGCATGTCTTTGCTATTGTGAATGGTGCTTCAATAAACATATGCATGCATGCATCTTTATAACAGAACAATTTATATTCCTTTGGGTATATACCCAGTAATGGGATTGCTGGGTCAAATGGTATTTCTGACTCTTTGAGGAATGACTACATTATCTTCCACAATGGTTGAAATAATTTACACTCTTACCTACAGCTGTATAAGCATTCTTTTTTCTCTATAACCTTGCCAGCATCTGTTATTTTTTGTCTTTTAATAATGGCCATTCTGACTGGTATTAGATGGTATCTCATTGTAGTTTTGATTTGCATTTGTCTAATGATCAGTGACATTAAGCTTTTTAAAATATGATTGCTGGCCACATGTATGTCTTCTTTTGAAAAGTTTTAGTGTCCTTTGCCCACTTTTTATGAGGTTTTTTTTTTCTTGTAAATTTGCTTAAGTTCCTTGTAGATGCTGGATATTAGACCTTTGTCAGATGCATAGTTTGCAAAATGTTCTCCCTTTCTGTAAGTTGCCTTTTACTCTGTTGATAGTTTCTTTTGCTGTGTGGAAGCCCTTTAGTTTAATTATATCCCATTTGTCAATTTTTGCTGTTGTTTCAATAGCTTTTGGTGTTTTCATCATAAAATCTTTGCCCACGCCTATGTCCTGAATGGTATTGCCTAGGTTGTCTTCCAGGGTTTTTATAGTTTGAGATTTTACATTTAAGTCTTTAATCCATCTCTAGTTAATTTGTGTACATAGTGTAAGGAAGGGGTCCAGTTTTAATATTCTTCATATAGCTAGACAATTATTCCAGTGCCATTTATTGAATAGGGCATCCTTTCTCCATTGCTTGTTTTTGTCAGCTTTGTCAAAGATCAGATAATTGTAGGTATCCTGTCTTACTTCTGAGTTCTCTATTCTGTTCTGTGGGTCTATGTGTCTGTTTTTGTACGAGTACCATGCTGTGTTGGTTACTCTATCCCTGTAGTATAACTTGAAGTTGGATAGCATGATGTCTCCAGCTTTGTTCCTTTTGCTTAGGATTGCCTTGACTATTCGGGCTCCTTTTGATTTCACGTGATTTTAAAATAGTTTTTTTCTAGTTCTGTGAAGAATCTCAATGCATATACTACCTTATTTTAAGAATGACTGGGGTCCATTCCAGGATGGCCAAATGTGGTTCATCTCATTGGGACTAGTAGGACAGTGGGCACAGCCCACGGAGGGCGAGCAGAAGCAGGGTGGGGCATCGCCTCACCCAGGAAGTCCAAGGGGTCAGGGGATTTCCCTTTCCTAGCCAAGGGAAGGGAAATGACAGATTGTACCAGGAAAATTGGGACACTGCCACCTAAACACTGTGCTTTACCAACGGTCTTAGCAAATGGCACACCAGGAGATTACATCCTGTGCCTGGCTCAATGAATACCACTCCCATGGAGCCTTGCTCACTGCTATTCTGAGACTGAACTGCAAGGTGGCAAGCCTGGCTGGCGGAGGGGCGTCTGCTGTTGCTGAGGCTTGAGTAGATAAACAAAGCAGCCAAGAAGCTCGAACTGGGTGGAGCCCACCTCAGCTCTACGAGGCTTGCCTGCCTCTGTACACGCCACCTCTTGGGGCAGGGCATAGCTGAACAAAAGGCAGCAGAAACTTCTGCAGACTTAAATGTCCCTGTCTGAGAATTCTGAAGAGAGCAGTGGTCCTCCTAGCATGGTGTTTGAGCTCTGAGTATGGACAAACTACCTCCTCAAGTGGGTCCCTGACCCCCGTGTAGCCTAACTTGGAGACACCTCCCAGTAGAGGAGGACTGACCTCATGCAGCCGGGTGCCCCTCTGAGATGAAGCTTCCAGAGGAAAGAACAGGCAGCAATATTTGCTTTTTTACAATATCTGCTGTTCTGCAGCCTCTGCTGATGATACCCAGGCAAACAGGGTCTGGAGTGGATTTCCAGAAAATTCCAACAGACCTGCAGCTGAGGGACCTGACTGTTAGAAGGAAAACTAACAAACAGAAGGAATAACATCAGTGAAATAAAACAGGCTCTGAAATTGAGGCAATAATTAACAGCCTACTAATAAAAAAAAAACTCCAGGACCAGATGGAGTCATAGCTGAGTTCTACCAGAGGTACAAAGAGGAGCTGGTACCATTCCTTCGGAAACTATTCCAATCAATAGAAAAAGAGGGAATCCCCCCTAACTCATTTTATGAGGGCAACATCATCCTGATATCAAAGCCTGGCAGAGACACAACAAAAAAAGAGAATTTTAGACCAATATCCCTGATGAACATTGATGCAAAAATCCTCAGTAAAATACTGGCAAATTGAATCCAGCAGCACACCAAAAAACTTATCCACCAAGATCAAGTTGGCTTTATCCCTGGGATGCAAGGCTAGTTCAACATATGCAAATCACTAAATGTAGTCCATCATATAAACAGGACGACAAAACCACATGATTATCTCAATAGATGGCAGAAGGCCTTCAACAAAATTCAATAAGGCCGCTTCATTGCTAAAAACTGTCAAGTAAACTAGGTATTGATGGAACGTATCTCAAAATAATAATACCCTGATTTCTGGCAAACCGCCACCAGCCAATATCATACTGAATCGGGCAAAAAACTGGAAGGCGATTCCCTTTGAAAAACTGCCACAAGACAGGGATGCCCTCCCCTCTCACCACTCCTTATTCAACATAGTGATTAGGAAAGTTCTGGCCAGGGCAAATCAGGCGCAGAAAGAAAGAAATAAAGGGTATTCCAATTAGAAAAAGAGGAAGTCAAATTGTCCTTGTTTCGCAAGATGACATAATTGTATATTTAGAAAACCCATTGTAGGCCGGGTGTGGTGGCTCACGCCTGTAATGCCCCAGGCCACTTTGGGAGGCCAAGGCCAGGCTGATCACGAGTCAGGAGATCGAGACCAAAACCTGGCTAACGTGGTGAAACCCTGTCCTCTACTAAAAATACGAAAAAATTAGCCGCCGGTGTGGTGGGCGGCCGCCCTTGTAGTCCTAGCTACTCCGGAGAGGCTGAGGTCCAGGAGAATGGCGTGAACCTGGGAGGCAGAGCTTGCAGTGAGGCCGAGATTGTGCCAGCTGCACTCCAACCTGGGCAACAGAAGCAAGACTCCATCTCAAAAAAAAAAAAAAAAAAAAAAAACCATTGTCTCAGCCCCAAAATCTCCTTAAAGCCGAGCAAGGCAAGCCTTCAAGGCAAAAGTCTCAGGATACAAAATCAAATGTGCAAATATCCAAGCATTCCTTATACACCCAGTAACAGAGCAAAACCAGAAGAGCCAAATCATGAATGAACTTCGCATTCACACAACTGGCTTCAAAAGAGAATAAACATACCTAAGGAATCACCAACTTACAAGGGAATGTAAATGGACGCCTCTTCAAGGAGAAGCTAACAAAACTGGCGGGCGGCCTGGTCGGGGCGGCGCAAGGGCGACGGGCTGGAGGGCAGGAGGGGAGACGCAAACGCCCAGCGCGCGTGTAGGGGCACTGCCAGTGAAATAAAAAGAGGACACAAACAAATGGAAGAACATGATCGCACGCTCCCATGGATAGGAAGAATCAATATCATGAAAATGGCCATACTGCCCAAGGTAATTTACAGTGCCCATGGAGGGAGCATTTAAACTAGCCCCAGCCAAAAGGGAATTCTCTGCACCAGTGATAAAAACTCAAGTTTTGGCTAGCTCCACCACTGGCCAGTTAAAGTACCCTTGGCTCCTGAATAGATTTAAAAGGCAGTCAAGCTGCAAGAACTGCAGTCCTTGAGGAAGTTCAGGTGCTGCACTGTGCTCAGAGCCAGTGGAATGGGAGTACATGTGAACCAGTGAGACATCAGCTGTGGCAGCCAAGGGAGTGCTTGTGTCACCCCTCCCCCAAGTCCAGGCAGTGCGACTCAGGGAGTGACTCCTTCTGCTTGCAATAAGGAGAGGGAAGAGCACAGAGGACTTTGTCTGGCAACATGGGTACCAGCAAAGCCACAGTTAAATAAAGCACAAAGCAGATTCCTGAAGCCCCTGATTCCAGGCCCTAGTTCCTGGATAGCATTTCTAGACCCACCCTGGGCCAAAAGGGAGCCTAATGCGCTGAAGAGAAAGACCCAGTCCTGGCAGGATTCACCACCTGTGGAAAAATGAGCCCTTGGGCCTTGGTAGCCCAGCAGTATCATCATCGTCTTTCGGCGAGACCCAGTACTATGCTGACTTCAGGTGTGATCCAGCACAGTCTCAGCTGTGGTGGCCACAGTATTGCTTGCATCACCCCTTCCCCAACTCCAGGCATTCCAGCATGGAGAGAGAGAGAGGGAGAGAGAGAGAGAGAGAGAGACTCCTTCTGTTGGGAGAAAGTGAGGGAAGAGAACTAGAGACTGCCTGGAGAAATCCGGATCTCGTCCAAGTGCACCAAGGCAGTAAGAACCTGCAAAAGTTGCAGCATTGTTAGGGTTAGGGAGCCCCCTAGTGCAGATATGGTTGCAATGACCAAAGACTTAGATCAAAACCCTTTGAATTCCTGGAAAGCCTTAAGAAGGACCAGTACATACAAGGCCAGACTGTGAAGACTAGAATAAATATCTAATTGATGAATATCCACAAGCATCAGGAAAATGTAGGAAAACTATGACCTCACCAAACAAACTAAATAAGCCACCAGTGACAAATCCCAGAATAACAGAGACATGTGACATTTCAGCAAAGGATTCAAAATAGCTGCTTTTTTTTTAGTGGGGGGCAGGGGGATTGCTCTGTTGCCTAGGCTGGAGTACAGTGGTGTGATCATAGTTCACTGCAGTCTCAAACTCCTGGGCTCAAATGATACTCCCACCTCACTCTCCCGAGTATCTGAGACTAGAGGTACACACCACCATGCCTGGCTAACATTTTTTTAAAATTTTGTAGACATAAGGTCTTGCTATGTTGCCCAGACTGGCCTCAAACTCCAGTTCTCAGGCAACCTTCCCATCTTGGCCTCCCATAGCACTGGGATTACAAGCATGAGTCACTGCATCCAACCCAAAATAACTGTTTTGAGGAAATTCAAGAAACTTCAAGAGAACACAGAGAAGGAATTCAGAATCCTATCAAAGAAATTTAACAAAGAGATTGAAATAATTTTTGGAAATCAAGCAAAATTCTAGAGCAGAAATATTCAATTGACACACTGAAAAATGCACCGGAATCTCTCCACAGCAGAATTGATCAAGCAGAAGAAAGAATTAGTAAGCTCAAACAGAGGCTATATGAAAACACAGAGAAGAAAAAAAAATTTTTTTTAAGCGAAGCATGGGAAAATAAAAGGTACTAGTCTATACTTGAAACTCTTGCTATTCAGTAATCTTGAGATTTACCATACAAATAATCTACTTTGCTTTATGTAAACTTATAACGTAGTATTTAAGTGACTTTTTAATATGAATCAATGCTTCTGCTAAAAAATGATTTTTATTAGTTTTGTCTCAGATTTTTCAGTTTTGCAGGTGATTATAGTTCTTTCTTATAAATTTGATTACTGTGGTTTGTACATTATATATATTATACCTTTTAATTTATTATACCTAATACTCTGAGGGAAATAGTGTTTAAATTAAGCTGTGGACCCCTATTAGTCAAAATAGTATTTGGCATACTTGTTATTTTAAAAAATCTAGGAGGAAATAGAATTACATATTTTTTCTCATTAGCATTTCAGGTATATTTTGTATATACTCTTATGCTGTACCCATATTAAAGGTTTAAAACAGAAGAGTGTATAATGTTAATATATGAGAAACATATATGTGTTATACATTTCTTTTTGTAAATTATAAAGAGAAAAATGATGAGTAAGAATGTGTCTCCACAGAGGGGAACAACACATACTGGGGCGTATTGGAGAGTGGAAGGTGGGAGGAAGGAGAGAATCAGGAAAAAATAACTAATGAGTACTATGCTTAATACCTGGATGAGGAAATAGTCTATACAAAAAAAACCCATGACACGAGTTTACCTATATAACGAACCTGCACATGTACCCCTGAACTTAAAATAAAAGTTAAAAAAACAGATAAAAAAATAAAAATAAAAGCAAAGCATGGCTACAAGATGTAGAAAATAGCCTCAAAAGGTCTTAGAGAGGAGTTAGAGAGAGAAACTGTTAGAGAGAAAAGTTAATTCAAAGAAATAATAACAAAGAGCATTCCAAACCTAGAGAAAGATATCAGTGTTCAGGTACAAGAAGGTCATATAACACCAGGCAGGGTTAAACTAAATGAGACGACCTCTAGGCATTGGTCAAAGATGAAAACATAATTTTAAAAGCAACAATAGAAAAGAAACAAATATAACACAAAGAAGTAGCAATATGTCTGGCAGCAGATGTCTCAGTGGAAACCTTGCAGGCTACAAGAGACTGCCATTACATATTCAAAGTGCTGAAGGAAAAAACTTTTATCCTAGAATATTATATCCAGCAAAATATCCTTCAAACATAAAGGAGAAAAGAAGACTTTCCCAAAGCAAAAAAAAAAAAAAAAAAAAAAAAAAAAAAAAAAAAAA
>NW_016825621.1:14929-19014 GCF_001698545.2 Rhinopithecus bieti | reverse complement strand
AATACAAAAGATCAACAAAACAAAAAGCTGGCTTTTTACAAAGATAAACAAAATTGACAAAACTTTAGCCAGACTAGGGGAACTGAACAATGAGATCACTTGGACTCGGGAAGGGGAACATCACACACCGGGGCCTATCACGGGGATGGGGAAGGGGGGAGGGATTGCATTGGGAGTTATACTTGATGTAAAGGACGAGTTGATGGGTGCTGACGAGTTGATGGGTGCAGCACACCAACATGGCACAAGTATACATATGTAATAAACCTGTACGTTATGCACATGTACCCTAGAACTTACAGTATAATAATAGTAATAATAATAATAATAATAATAATAAAATTCAAATAAGTAAGGTAAGAAATTAAAAGAAGACTTTATAACTGATACTGCAGCAATTCAAAGGATCATTAGAGACCATTTTGAGCAATTATACGCCAATAAATTGGAAAACCTAGAAGAAATTGATAAATTCCTACACACATACAACCTAGCAAGATAGAACCATGAAGAAATCCAGAACCTGAATAGACCAATAACAAGCAATGAGATCAAAGCCATAATAAAACGTCTCTCTTCAAAGAAAAACTCAGGACCCAATGGTTTAACTGTTGAATTCTACCAAACATTTAAAGAAGAACTAATACCAAACATTATCAAACTATTCCAAAAAATTGAGGAGGAGAGATTACTTTCAAACTCATGCTATGAAGCCAGCATTACCCTGATACCAAAACCAAAGACAACCAAAAAAGAAAACTACAGGCCAGTATATCTCTGATGAACATAGATGCAAATATCCTCAACAAAATCCCAGTAAAACAAATTCAACAACACATTAAAAAGATTATTCACTATAACAAAGTGGGATCAACCCAGGGATAAAGAATGTTTCAACATATGCAAATCAATCAGTGTGATACATTATATCAACAGAATGAAGAACAAAAACCATATGATCTTTCCAACTGATGCTGAAAATGTATTTGATAAAATTCAACATTCCTTCATGATAAAAACTCTCAAAAAATTGGGTACAGAATGAACATACCTCAACATGATGAAGGCCATATATGATAGACCCAAGTATCATACTAAATGGGGAAAAACTGATACCACAAAAAATTATTAGAGTTGATAAACAAATTCAGTAAAGTTGCAGGATATAAAATCAGTAGCATTTCCATATACTAACTGTAAATGATATACAAAAGTAATCAATAAAATAATCCTATCTATAATAGCTACAAATAAAATAAAATAAAATACCCAGGGATATACTTAACCAAAGAGGTGAAAGGTTAAATTACAATTAAAACTATAAAACATTGATAAAAGAAATTGAAGAGAACAAAATTGTAATATATTCCATGCTCATAGATAAGAAAAATCAATATTGTTAAAATGTCCATACTACCCAAAGCAACCTACAAATTCAAGGCAATCCCTATGAAAATACCAATGACATTCTTCACAGAAATAGAAAAAAATTTCTAAAATGTATTTGGAGCCACAAAAGACCTAGACTAGCCAAAATCATCCTAAGGAAAAAGAGCAAAACTGGAGGAATCACATTACCAGACTTCAAATGATACTACAGGGATTTAGTTACCAAAACAACATGGTGCTGGCATAAAAACAGATACGTAGACCAATGGAACAGAATGCAGAACCCAGAACTTAATCCACACATTTACAGTAAACTCCTTTTTAACGAAAGTGTCAAGAACATATATTGGGGAAAGACCGTCTCTTGAACAAATGGTGCTGGGAAACCTAGATATCTCTATGTAGAAGAAAGAAACTAGACCTTTATCTTTTGCCATGTATAAAAATCAAATCAAAATGGATTAAATACTTAAATCTAAGCCCTGCAATTATGAAACTACTAAAAGAAAACATTGAGGAAACCTACCAGGACATAGATCTGGGCAAAGATTTCTTGAGTAATACCTTAGAAGCACAGGCAACCAAAGCAAAAATAGACAAGTGGGATTAAATCAAGCGAAAATGCTTCTTCACAGTCAAGGAAACAGTCAACAAAGTGAAGAGAAACCCACAGAATGGGAGAAAGTATTTGCAAGTAACATATCTGACAAAGGAGTAATAACTAGACTATATAAGGAGCTCAAACAACTCAATAGGAAAAAATCAAATAACCCAGCTTTGAAATGGGCAAATGACCTGAATAGACAAGTCTCAAAAGAAGCCGTACAAATGGCTAAGAAGTATATGGAAAAAATGCTCAATTTCATCAATAATCAGAGAAATTCTAATCAAAACCACAATGAGATATCATCTCACCCAGGTAAAATGCCTTTTTTCCAAAAGACAGGCAGTAACAAATGTTGGCAAGGATGTGAAGAAAGTGAAACCCACATACACTGTTGGCAGAGATGTAAATTAGGACAGCCACTATCGAGAACAGTATGGACGTTTCTCAGAAAAACTTAAAATAGAACTACCATATGATCCAGCATTTCCACTGCTAAATATATATCTAAAAAGAGGTAATCAGGATATTGAAGAGATATCTACACTCCCATATTCATTGCAGCCCTATTCACAATATGTAAGATTTGGAATCAACATAAGTGTACATATATGAATAAATGGACAAAGAAAGTGTGGTACATATATACAAAATAGAATATTAGTCAGCTGTGAAAAAGAATAAAATCCTGTCATTTGCAACATGTATGGAACTGGAGGACATTATGTTAAGTGAAATAAGCCAGGCACAGAAAGACTAATTTCACAAGTTCTCACTCACACGTAGCTAAAAATTAAAACAATTGAACTCATAGACACAGAGAGTAGAATAATGATTATCAGAGGCTGGGAAGGGTAATGGAGGGGAAATGAGGATGGTTAATGGGTGCACAAAAATAGAAAGAATGAATAACATCTAACATTTGATAGCTCAACAGGGTGATAATAGTAAAAAAAAATTTACCCTATATTTTAGAATAATTAAAAGAGTGGGATTGGAATGTTCCTAACACAAATAAATGATCAGGGCTTAGGGTGATGGATATTCCAACTACCCTGGTATGATTATTATACATTATATGCCTATTTCAGAATGTCACATGTACCCCAGGAATGTTGATTCCTATTTTACCCAAAACTACTAAAATGTAAACATTTTCATAAAAAAGATATTTCACATAAATGAAAAGGAAAAGCAAGTAGTAGTAGCTATACTTTTATCAGACAAGTAAATATCCAGTCAAAGATGAAAAAGAGACAAAGAAGAATCCTAGTCTCTGATAAAACAGACTTTAAACCATCAAAGATCAAAAGAAACAAAGATGCTCATTACATAATGGTAAAGGGATCAATTAACAGGAAGAGCTAACTATCCTAAATATATATGCACCCAATACAGGAGCACCCAGATTCATAAAGCAAGTCCTTAGAGACTTACAAAGAGACTTAGACTCCCATTCAATAATAATGGGAGATTTTAACACCCCATTGTCAACATTAGACAGATCAACGAGACAGAAAGTTAACAAGGATATCCAAGAATTGAACTCAGCTCTGTACCAAGCAGACCTAATAGACATCTACAGAACTCTCTACCCCAAATCAACAGAATATACATTCTTCTGAGCAACACATCACACTTATTCCAAAATTGACCACATAGTTGGAAATAAAGCACTTCTCAGCAAATGTAAAAGAACAGAAATTATAACAAACTGTCTCTCAGACCACAGTGCAATCAAACTAGAACTCAGTACTAAGAAACTCAATCAAAAACACTCAACTACATGGAAACTGAACAATTGGCTCCTGAATGACTACTGGGTACATAACGAAATGAAGGCAGAAATAAAGATGTTCTTTGAAACCAATGAGAACAAAGATATAACATACCAGAATGTCTGGGACACATTTATACCAGTGTGTAGAGGGAAATTTATAGCACTAAACGCCGACAAGTGAAAGCAGGAAAGATCTAAAATAGATACCCTAACATCACAATTAAAAGAACTAGAGAAGCAAGAGCAAACACATTCAAAACCTAGCAGAAGGCAAGAAATAACTAAGATCAGAGCAGAACTGAAGGAGATAGA
>NW_016825621.1:3635-12500 GCF_001698545.2 Rhinopithecus bieti | reverse complement strand
ACAATGGGAACACTTGGACACAGGGTGGGGAACATCGCACACCGGGGCCTGTTTTGGTGTGGGGGGAGGGGTAGCATTAGGAGATATATCTAATGTAAATGATGAGTTTATGGGTGCAGCACACCAACATGGCACATGTATACATATGTAACAAACCTGCACGTTGTGCACATGTACCCTAGAACATAAAGTATAAAAAAAAAAAAACTAGAAATCAATAGCAAGAGGAACATTTGAAAATATATAAACACATGGAAATTAAATAACAGGTTCTTGAACAACCAATGGGTGGAGGAAGCAATTAACAATAAAAATTTAAAATTCCTTGAAACAAATGAAATTAGAAATACATACCAAAACCAATGAACAGCAAAACAGTTTTAAGATGCACATTTATAGCAATAATAACTTACCTCAAAAAACTAAAACAATTTAGCAATGTATGTCAAGGAACCAGAAAATCAAAACTTAGCAATGTATGTCAAGGAACAAGAAAATCAAAACAAAAAAACTCAGAATTAGTAAAAGGAAAGAAACAATAAAGATCAGATTAGAAATAAACAAAATTGAGACTAAAAAAATACAAAACATCAACAAAATGAAAAGGTTTTTAAAAGAGAGAAACAAAATCAACCATACAGTAGCCTGACTAAGAAAAAAAGAGAGAAGACTCAAATAAATAAAACATAACGCAGAAATACAAAAGATCATCATAGACTACTATGAACTACAACTACTAGGCTAAGAAATAGGAAAACCTAGAAGAAAATTGATTGATTATTCTTGGGTACATACAATCTACAATGATGTGAATGAAGAAGAAATAGAAAACCTGAACAGACCAATAACAAGTTGTGAGATTGAATCAATAATAAGTCTCTCAACAAAGAAAAATTCAGAAGCAAATGACTTCACCACTGAATTGCACCAAATCTTTAAAGAAGAATTAATACCAATTCTTTCAAACTATTCTAAAACTGAAATAGAGGACACTTTTCTAATTCATTCTACAAGGCCAGTGTAACCGAAAACCAGAGAAGGACACAATAAAAACAGAAAACTACAGGCCGATATCCTTGATGAACATAGATTTTTAAATCCTCAACAGAATACTAATAAACTGAATCCAACTATATATCAGAAAGATAATATACTGTAATCCCAGCACTTTGAGAGGCCGAGGCGGGTGGATTGATTGAGCCCAGGAGTTTGAGACTAGCCTGGAGAACATGGCAAAACCGCATCTCTACTAAAAATATAAAAATTAACTGGGCATGGTGGTGCACACCTGTAATCCCAGCTACTCGGGAGGCTGAGGCATGAGAATCGTTTGAACATGGGAGGTGGAGGTTGCAGTGAGCCAAGATCGCACCACTGCACTCCAGCCTGGGTGACAGAGTGAGACTTTGTTTGAAAAAAAAAAAATACATTCTGGAAAGTGGAGGTAACTGAATGTAAAATTCTCACAGCAATTTAATAAAACTGTCCCAGATGGTTAGCTGAGGCCAATACCTAATGAGGACAAAAGGCTTGTCTGTGAGGAATTTTGGATGATACCTGGAGAAATATTATGCTGTGCATAAACCAAATTTAATTGCTTTCATGAGTGTTGTAAAGTTTCATATAATAAAAGTTTTTTCTACATGCATTTGAATTTCACAGCAAGAGTGGCAGAGAATACCTAAACACAGAAGAAAGCATTCATTCAAGACATCTAACTCCTTGATATAATGCATACAGTACAAAATGATTACACTATCATTACATCTAGGGCTTTCTGTAAGTACAAGGTGGTGGCTGTGGAAAGCACTGCCCCCAGTATCAACATCTAGAAAGCATCCATCACCCTCTACGTGTGTTCTCTTTTAGTGTTTTTTCTTCATTTTTTAAAACTTTGCTGTTGCTAATTTTAGCAAAGTGGGTAAAATAGAATTGTAATCATTGAACATAGCACTCTGACAATCAAGACACTTAACACCTTAAATCTTCTGGGGCAAAGAAAGCACTGTGCAACATTTAGAAATCCGATTAACAAACAAGGTCATCACAAATTTTCCTTGCTTAAAGACTTCCACAACTTTCCTAATCAGGTCATCATAGGAGGTCTGGCTTGTTTATTTCAAAGCTAACAAAAGAAGATTCTGGTTCTGGAGTGATGTGAGTAGTAAGTTCCATCTGATTTCATTCCATTCATCAAATATTCAAAAGGATTAAATATTGTGTCATCAGTGACAGAACCTGGAATCAGGTCACAGATTCCACTCTTACGAGTGACATTCTTTGCAGTAACACCATCTTTCATGTAGAACCGGTCCATAACTGCTGGGTCAGGTTCACTTCATCAGAATTTCCAGGGTTTGATCTGGCTGACTGATTACCCAACTCTCTGGGAACTTCAGAGTATATAAGTACTACCAGTCAGAATTCATATACCCCATACAATATGCTGCTCCATTTGGGAAAATTGCATTGAGAAACTCTATGTCTTCCTGGAAATTCTGGTTAGGGTACCCTTGGTGAGAAGGCTTAATAAAATTCTCATAAGATTAAAAGAAGCTTTGAATAGAGTCAAATCCACTGTAACACCCAGCAAGCTTCGACAGAGGAACCAGTGTTTTAAGCAAGAGAGTGGTACCACATGTCTTCAAAATGAAACGTCTCTTGGAGACAAATATGCTACTCTCACTGAGTACATAAGCTTCCTGCCTGTCAGTTTTTGCCACACTTGATTGAACATTACACATTCTTCAAAAATATGTCCCACTCAGATCTTGGAATACTGCTAAGATTCCCACATCCTTCCTTTGTATCAGGCTGCTACCAGGAGAACCAAACCTTCAGCAGCTTCTTGGTCCCTTCAAAAAATTTTGCAGCTTCCATCACCATGAGACTAGCAAGCAACCAATAACCACAGAAAATCAACTAAATTAAAGCTTTTCTTCTGCTGCTGCCACTGCTGCTGCAACTTGTTCTATCTGTGTTACTAAAGTCCGGGTTCCTTTCTTTGCTATAATTTTGTGATTGAAAGTTCAATGTGAGTCCATCGGAAATAAAGGCAGATACAGTTCAGTCTCTTGTATTTCACTGCTTCCCCATTAAGAGAGTAGAGCAAGTGCCAGCTAATGTTGCCAGTGAAAGTCTAAACCTCTTTTCTTTATAAATTACCCAGTCTCAAGTGTTTCTTTATGACAATGCAAGAACAGCCTAACACAGTATTACATAATAATAAAGGGTGCAATACAACAAGATTTAACTATCCTAAATATATATGCATCTAACATTGAGCACTCATATTCATAAAACAAGTTCTTCTTGGCCTATGAAAATAATTAGACAACCGCACAATCATAGCAGGTTCAATACCCCACTGACAGTGTTAGACAGATCACCAACACAGAAAACTAACAAAGAAACTGGACTTAAACTCAACCCTTGACTAATTGGAACTAATAGCTATCTACAGAACACTCCACCCAACAACTACAGAATATACATTCTTCTCATCTGCACACAGTACATATTCTAAGATCAACCACATGTTCAATCAAAAAGCAAGTCTCAATAAATAAAAAATAAAATAAAATTGTACAACGCATACTCTCAGACCACAGTGCAATAAAAATAGAAATCAATATAAAGAAGATCTCTAAAAACTACACAAATGCATGAAAACTAAACAACTTGCTCCTGAATGGCTCCTGAGTGAAGATCAAAATGAAGACAAAAAAAATTCTTTGAAATTAATGAAAATAGGGACACAACTTACCAAAATCTCTGGGATGCAGCTAAAGCTGTGTTAAGAGAAAATGTTATAGCCCTAAACACCTTCATCACAAGAAGTTAAGATGGGCCGGGTGCAGTGGCTCACGCCTGTAATCCCAGCACTTTGGGAGGCCAAGGTGGGCAGATCACTTCAGGTCAGGAGTTCAAGACCAGCATGACCAACACGGTGAAACCCAGTCTCTGCTAAAAATACAAAAATTAGCCAGGCGTGGTAGCGCACGCCTGTAATCCCAACTACTAGGGAGGCTGAGGCAGGAGAATTGCTTGAACCCAGGGGGTGGAGGTTGCCGTGAGCCGAGATGGTGCCACTGCTCTCCAGCCTGAGCAAAAGAGCCAGACTCCATCTCAAAAAAGAAGAAGAAGAGGAAGAAGAAGAAGAAGAAGAAGAAGAAGAAGTTGTTGTTGTTGTTGTTGTTAGAATGATCTTGCGTTAGGCTGTTCTTGCATTGCTATAAAGGAATACCTGAGACTGGGTAATTTATAGGAAAACAGGTCTAATTAGCTCACAGTTTTGCAGGCGGTATCAGAAGTATAGAACTGGCATCTGCTTCTGGGGAGGCCTCAGGAAACTTCCAATCATGGTGGAAGAGAAAGGGGGAGCAGGCAAGTCACATGGTGGGAGTAGAATCAAAAGATGGAGTGAGTGAGAAGGTGCTACATCTCACAAGATTCACTACTGTGAGGACAGCACCAAGCCATGAGAGATCCATCCCTATTACCCAAACACCTCCCACCAGGCCCCACCTCCAACATTGGAAATTACAATTCAACATGAGATTTGGTGAGGACACATGTTCAAACTATGTCAGATCCCAAATTAACAATCTAACTTTATACCTAAAGAAACTAAGACAAAAAAGAACAAATAAACCCCAAAGCTAGCAGAAGAAAATATATAACTAAAGTTAGAGAACTTAATGAAACTGAGATGCAAAAATCCATACCAAAAAAATCAATAAAACAAATAATTGGCTCTTTGAAAAAATAAATAAGATTGATAGAGTGCTAGCTAGATTAATAAAGAAAAAAGAAAATTCAAATAAATACAATCAGAAATGACAAAGATGACATTACAACTGATCTCACAGAAATACACAAGACTCTCAGAGAATACTATGAACAACTCTATGTAGGCAAATTAGAAAATCTAGAGGAAATGGATAAATTCCTGGAAACACACAGTCTTCCAAGATTGAATCAGGAAGTTATTAAAACCCTGAATAGATGAATATCAAACTCAAAAATTGAATCAACAATTAAAAAAACCTATCAACCAATAAAATCCCTGGACCAAATGGATTCACAGCCAAATTCTACCAGATGTGTAAAGAACTGGTATCAATACTACTGAAACTGTTCCAAAAAATAGAGGAAGAGAGATATCTCCCTAACTCACTCTATGAGGTCAGCATCAGCCTAATACCAAAATCTGGCAGAGATGTTGAAGAAAGAAAACTTCAGGCCAACATCCCTGATGAACACAGATGCAAAACTCTTCAACAAACACTGGCAAACCAAATCCAGCAGCACATCAAAAAGTTAATTCATCGTGATTGATTATCTTTGTTCCTGGGATGCAAGGTTGGTTCAACATATGCAAATCAATGAATGTGATTCACCATGTAAATAGAATTAAAGCCAAAACCATATGATCATCTCAATAGACACAGAAAAGATTTTCAATAAAATCCAACATGCCTTCATGATTAAAAAAAAAAAAAAAAAACCCTCAACAGACTAGGCATTGAAAAAACATACCTCAAAATAATAAGAGCCATATATGACAAACCCACAGCCAATATCATACTAAACAGTCAAAAGCGGGACCTATTCCCCTTGAGAAGTGGAACAAGACAAGGATGTCCACTCTCACCACTTCTATTCAACATAGTACTGAAAGTCTTAGCCAGAGCAATTAGGCAAGAGAAAGAAATAAAAGGCATCCAAATAAGAAAAGAAGTCAAATTATCTCTCTTCATTGACAATATGATTCTATACTTAGAAAACCCTAAAGACTCTGCCAAAAGGCTACTAGAACTGATACATGATTTTAGCAAGGTTTCAGGATACAAAATAAATGTGCAAACTCAGTAGCATTTCATTCACCTTCCACCATGATTTTGAGGCCTTCCCAGCCATGTGGGATTATGAGTTAATTAAACCTCTTTCATTTATAAATTACCCAGTCTCAGATATGTCTTTATTAGCAGCACGAGAACAGACTAATACAATGGCTAAGTGCCCAAAAGCAATTGCTACAAAACAAAAAAATTGAAAATGGGACCTAATTAATAAAGAGCTTCTGCACAGCAAAAGAAAGCATCAACAGAGTAGACAACCTACAGAATGGGAGAAAATATTCACATACTATATATCCAGCAAAGGTCTAATATCCAGAATATACAAGGAATCGAAACAAATCAACAAACAAAAAGCAATCCCATTTTTTAAAATGGACATTTCTCTAATTATCAGTGATGTTGAGCTTTTCTCATATGTTTGTTAGTTGCATGAATGTCTTCTTTTGGGAAGTGTCTGTTCATGTCCTTTGCCCACTTTTCATGGTGTTGTTTGTTTTCTTGTAAATTTGTTTAAGTGCCTTGTAGACTCTAGATATTAGACCTTTGTCAGATAAATGGATTGCAAAAATTTTGTCCCATTCTGTAGGTTTTCTGTTCAATTTGATTATAGTTTCTTCTGCTGTGCAGATGCTCTTTAGCTTAATTAGATTTCATTTGTCAATTTTTGCTTTTACTGCGATTGCTTTTGGTGTTTTCATCATGAAATCTTTGCTCGTGTCTATGTCCTGAATGGTACAGCCTAGATTTTCTTCTAGGGTTTTTACAGTATCAGGCTTTACATTTAAGTCTTTAATCCATCTTGAGTTAATTTTCGTATAAGGTGTAATCAAAACCACAATGAGATACCATCTCACACCAATCAGAATAGCAATTATTACAAAGTCAAGAAGCAACAGATGTTGGCAAGGTTGTGGAGGAAAAGGAACAGTTTTACACTGTTGGTGGGAATGTAAATTAGTTTAACCATTGTGGAAGATAATGTAGTGATTCCTCAAAGAGATAAAGACAGAAAGACCATTTACCCAGCAATTCCATTACTGGGTATATACCCAAAAGAATATAAATCATTTTATTATAAAGATACCTGTATGCGTATGTTCATTGCAACACTATTCACAATAGCAAAGACATGGAATCAACCTAAATGCCTATCATTGATAGACTGGATAAAGAAAATGTGGTACATATATACCATGGAATACTATGCAGCCATAAAAAGTAAAAAAGAGCATGTCCTCTGCAGCTGCAGGGACATGGATGGACTGGAAGCCATTATCCTCATCAAACTAATGCAGGAACAGAAAACAAAATACCAAAAGTTATTGTTTATAAGCGTGACCTAAATGGTGAGAACACATGGACACATAAAGGGGAACAACACACATTGGGGCCTATTGGAGGGTGGAGGGTTGGAGCACATCAGGAATAATAGCTAATAGACGCTGCACTTAATACCTAGGTGATGGGTTGATCTGTGCAGCAAACCACCATGGCACACATTTACCTATGTAACAAACCTGCACATCCTGCACCTGTACCCTGGAATTTAAAATAAAAGTTGATGGAAAAAATGGGCAAAGGACATGAACAGACAATTCTCAAAAGAACACATACATGCAGCCAATAAGCATAGGAAAAAAGCTCAATATTACTCATTATTAGAGAAATGCAAAGCAAAACCACAATGATGTAGCATCTCACACCAGTCAGAATGACTACTATTAAAAAGTTGAAAAGCAACAGATGCTAGTGAGGCTACAGAGATAAAGGAACACTAATATACTGTTGGTGGAAATGAAAATTAATTCAGCCACTGTAGAGAGCAATTTGGAGATTTCTCAAAGAACTAAGAATTAAACTATCATTTGATCCAGCAATCCCGATACTGGGTGTATACCCAAAGGGAAATAAATCATTCTACCAAAAAGACACATGCACCTATATATTCATTGCAATGCTATACTCAAAATTGCAGGCTAAGCGCTGTGGATCACGCCTGTAATCCCAGCACTTGGGGAGGCCAAGGCGGGCGGATTGCCTGAGGTCAGGAGTTTGAGACCAGCCTGACCAACATGGCGAAATCCCGTCTCTACTAAAAATACAAAAATTAGCCAGAGATGGTGGTGGGCACCTGTAATTCCAGCTACTGGGGAGACTGAGGCAGGAGAATCGCTTGAACCCAGGAGGTGGAGGCTGCAGTGAGCCGAGATAACGCCACTGCACTCCAGCCTGGGCAACAGAGAGAGACTCCGTCTCAAAAAAAGAAAAAAAAAAAAGAAAAGACATGGAATCACCTATATGCCCATAAATGGTAGATTTGATAAAGAAAATGTGGTACATATACACCATGGAATACTATGCAGCCATAAAAAGAATGAAATCATGTCCTTTGCAGCAACATGGATGGAACTGGAGGCCATAATCCCAAGAGAATTAACACAGAAACAGAAAACCAAATACTATGTTCTCGCAAGTGAGAGCTAAAGATTGAGCACACATAGATATAAAGATGGGAACAATAGACGCTGTGGACTACTAGAGGTGGGAGGAGGTGAGGGAGAGTGGATTGAAAAACTTCCTATTGGGTACTAGACTCACTATAATATACCCATGTAACAAACCTGCACATGTACCCTCTATATCTAAAATAAAAGTTGAAGTTTTTTTTCTTTTTAATGAGACAGAGATATTGGATCCTGAAAAGACAAGAAATCAAGACCAGGCACCGTGGCTCATGTCTGTAATCCTAGCACTTTGGGAGGCCAAGGAGGTCGTATCACGAAGTCAGGAGTTCAAGACCAGCCTGGCCAACATGGTGAAATTAAAATACAAAAATTAGCCAGGTGTGGTGGCATGCGCCTGTAATCCCATCTGCTTGGGAGGCTGAGACAGGAGAATTGCTTGAACCCAGGAGGTGGAAGTTGCAGTGAGCCAAAATTGCACCACTGCACTCTAGCCTGGGCAACAGAGCAAGACTCTGTCTCAAAAAAAAAAAAAAAAA
>NW_016825621.1:0-2499 GCF_001698545.2 Rhinopithecus bieti | reverse complement strand
GGTGACTTGGGTGTTGTTAAAGACATTCAGTTTTAAAAGGGAAACAGAGCATAAAAGTTTGGAAAATTTGCAGCCTGATAGTGCAATAGAAAAGACAATCCCATTTTCTGAGGAGAAATTCAAGCTGGCTGCAGAAATTTGCATAAGTAACAAGTAGCTGAATGTTAATCACCAAGACAATGGGGAAATATCTTCAGGGCATGTCAGAGACATTTTTGGCAGCCTCTCCCATCATAGGCTCAGAGGTTTAGGAGGATAAAATGGTTTTGTGGGCTGAGCAAATTGTCCCTCTGCTGTGTGCAGTCTAGTGACTTGGCGCCCTGCATCCCAGCCACTCCAGCTGTAACCAGAGAACCCCAGCCTAGATTTCAGAAGATGTATGGAAAAGGCTGGATGTCCAGGCAGAAGCTTGCTGCAGGGGTGGACCCCCATGAAGAATCTCTGCTAGGGCAGTGCAGAAGGGAAATGGGGTCTGAGCCCCCACACAGAGTCCCTACTGGGGCACTGCCTAGTGGAGTTATGAGAAGAGGACCACTATTCTCCAGATCTCAGAATGGTAGATCCATTGACAGTTTGCACCATGCACCTGGAAATGCCACAGGCACTCAATGCCAGCCCATGAAAGCAGCCAGAAGGGAGGCTACATCCTGCAAAGCCACAGGGGCGGAGCTGCCCAAGATAATAGGAAACCACCTCTTGCATTGGTGTTACCTGGATGTGAGACATGGAATCAAAACAGATCATTTTGGAACTTTAAGATTTGACTGCCCTGCTGGATTTCAGACTTGCATGGGGCCTATAGCACTTTGTTTTGGACAACTTCTCCCATTTGAAATGGCTGTATTTACACAATGCCTATACCCCCATTGTATCTAGGAAGTAACTAACTTGCTTTTGATTTTACAGGCTCATAGGTGGAAGGGACTTGCCTTGTCTTGAATGAGATTTTGGACTGCAGACTTTTGAGTTAATGCTGAAATGAATTAAGACTTTAGGGGACTGTTGGGAAAGCATGATTGGTTTTGAATTGTGAGGACATGAGATTTGGGAGAGGCCAGGGGTGGAATTATATGGTTTGACTGTGCCCCAACCCAAATGTCATCTTGAATTTCCATGTGTTGTGAGAGGGACCCAGTGGGAGGTAATTGAATCATGGGGGCAGGTCTTTCCCATGCTGTTCTCATGATAGTGAAGAAGTCTCACAGTATCTGATGGTTTTATAAATGGGAATTTCCCTGCACAAGCTCTCTTCTCTTGTCTGCTTCCATGTGAGACATGCCTTTCACCTTCCACCATGATTGTAAGACCTCCTAAGCCATGTGGAACTGTAAGTCCAATAAACCTCTTTCTTTTGTAAATTGCTCAATCTTGGGTATGTCTTTATCAGCAGTGTGAAAATGGACTAATACACCAAATATCTACTATGTGACAGATAATAATATTATGAGGTAAGTATTTATTGTTGTTATCATTATCTGAATTTAAGTGTGGTACTAAAGACTTGGAGAGGTTAAGTAATGTCCCCAAAGCCACACAGGTGTGGCAAAGGCAAGATTCAAACCCTGGTTTGTTTGATTATTAGAGTCTCTTCTCTTTTTACCGCATCATTATTATCTCCAGTCATTAGAACCTGTATTGTCATTGCCCACGTTACTAGCTCTTCATAATTTTTGAAGTACTCTGATACATTATCTCATTGAATCCTATTACAATGGTCTGGGAATGTGAGGCTCAGAGAGAAGTCCCTTGACGTAGGTCACAGAGTGAGCTAATGGAATTCAAGGCTTCTGACTCTGTCTGTATCACTTTCCATTATATCATGCTGTCTTTGGTAGTACTCTTAGACAGGAAACTCATTTCTTTCTCATATTAGCTGTCAGCACAGAATTGAGCACAAAATTGCTGCTTAATATGTTTCTTGGTTTTAAAACTTGATTTAACATAATGCTCAGGATTTTTACAAGTACAGCTTCCTAACAACTTGAGTGATGATATCTATCCCTTTAGTTTCTCAGAAAACAGAAATTTTCCTAAATTAATCTACTCATACTTACTTGGTATATAATCTACCCTTAATTACTTCTTGCTTTCAAATCTTCAGTAACTTAACACTCTCTACAGTCTTCTAAATAGAATCAAATTATCTTTATGATTTTTTTTGACAGGGTCTCACTCTGTCTCTCAGGCTGGAGTGCAATGGTGCAATCAGGGCTTACTGCAGCCTCAACCTCCTTGGGATCAGGTGATCCTCCCACATCAGCCTCCTGAGTAGCTGGGACTACAGCCATGTGCCACCATGCCCAGCTAATTTTTGCATTTTCTGTAGAGACAGAGTCTCACTATATTGCTCAGCTGGTCTCAAACTCCTAGGTTCAACAAATCTGCCCGCCTCAGCCTCCCAAACTGCTAGGATTACAGGTGTGATCCACCACACCCAGCCTATGGTCTCTTTTTCTTTTTTTGTTTTTATTATACTTTAAGTTCTAGGGTACATGTGCA
>NW_016825620.1:0-1115 GCF_001698545.2 Rhinopithecus bieti | reverse complement strand
AATGCTTCCAGGGTGTGCCCATTCAGTATGATATTGGCTGTGGGTCTGTCATAAACAGCTCTCATTATTTTGAGATATGTCCCATCAATACTTAGTTTATTGAGAGTTTTTAGCATGAAAGGCTGCTGAATTCTGTCGAAAGCCTTTTCTGCATCTATTGAGATGATCATGTAGTTTTTGTCTTGGTTCTGTTTATATGATGCATTATGTTTATTGATTTGCATATGCTGAACCAGCCTTGCAACCCAGGGATGAAGCCAACTTGATCATCGTGGATAAGCTTTTTGATGTGCTGCTGGATTCGGTTTGCCAGTATTTATTGAGAATTTTTGCATCAATGTTCATCAGGGATATTGGTCTAAAATTCTCTTTTTGTTGTTGTTGTTGTGTCTCTGCCAGGCTTTCGTATCAGAATGATGGTGGCCTCATAAAATGAGTTAGGGAGGATTCCCTCTTTTTCTATTGATTGGAATAGTTTCAGAAGGAATGGTACCAGCTCCTCCTTGTACCTCTGGTAGAATTCGGCTGTGAATGCATCTGGTCCTGGACTTAATTTGGTTGGTAGGTTATTAATTATTGCCTCAATTTCAGAGCCTGTTATTGGTCTATTCAGGGATTCAACTTCTTCCCGGTTTAGCCTTGAGTTGGTGTATGTGTCCAGGAATTTATCCATTTCTTCTAGATTTTCTAGTTTATTTGTGTAGAGGTGTTTATAGTATCCTCTGATGGTAGTTTGTATTTCTATGGGATTGGTGGTGATATCCCCTTCACTATATTTTATTGCGTCTATTTGATTCTTCCTCTTTTCTTCTTTATTAGTCTTGCTAGTGGTCTATCAATTTTGTTGATCTTTTTAAAACCCAGCTCCTGGATTCATTGATTTTTTTGAAGGGTATTTTGGTCTCTGATCTCCCTCAGTTCTGCTCTGATCTTAGTTATTTCTTGCCTGCTAGCTTTTGAATGTGTTTGCTCTTGCTTCTCTAGTTCTTTTTAATTCTGATGTTACGGTGTCAAGTTTAGATCTCTCCTGCTTTCTCTTGTGGGCATTTAGTACTATAAATTTCCCTCCACACTGCTTTAAATGTGTCTCAGAGATTCCGGTATGTTGTATCTTT
>NW_016825619.1:0-359 GCF_001698545.2 Rhinopithecus bieti | reverse complement strand
TACAGAATATCCACAGCAATACAGAATATCCACAGCAATACAGCAATACAGAATATCCACAGCAATACAGACTATCCACAGCAATACAACAATACAGAATACCCACAGCAATACAATACAGACTCTCCACAGCAGTACAGAATATCCACAGCAATACAATACAGAATATCTACAACAATACAGACTATCCACAGCAATACAGAATATCCACAGCAATACAGACTATCCACAGCAATACAACAATACAGAATACCCACAGCAATACAAACTATCCACAGCAATACAACAATACAGAATATTCACAGCAATACAATACAGAATATCCACAGCAATACAGGAACAGACCTAACTCCACTCAT
>NW_016825618.1:25573-26643 GCF_001698545.2 Rhinopithecus bieti | reverse complement strand
TTAGAGTACCTTTAAAACAATATTACATTTGTATTTCATATTCCATTGTGATACATTTTCAAATAATTTAGTAGTATGTCATAGTAACACATTTTCTCAAATGTTATTGTAGCATTGTGATTCTTAGTTCAGATTATTTCTGGTGGTTACCATTTTAATGAAATTTATGTTGTTTTCCCTAAGTATTAAAATTTAAAACCTGGTTTGTATTGTTAAATTTGATTTGGTCAACGTCACAATTCTTTGATGTTTATCTGAGCACCCATAGGTTTGTGTGGCCCTGATCTCTCATGTAGTATAGAATTATGCTCATTTATCTTTAAAACTCCTCTGACAGTTGGGCAGTAAGTACTGAGACTTGAATTGATTTTCTCAAGTTTGAGCAACCCATTGTGGAACGAGGTCCCCACTCCAGGTCTCTTGGTGTCTGCTCTAGTTGACCTACAGTTATACTATGTAATCTTGCTAAGATTAAAGACTTAGTATTTGCTAGGTTAAAATTTATGAAATAAAACCTGGATTTGAGTAACTCAGATGATGTAGCAACTTTATTGGCATCTTATATAAAAGGTTTAGTTTTCAGTTTTCTTTTATTCCTGAAATCATTTTAACAACTACAACAACAGAATTTAGTGAACACTAGCCCGAGCATTTTGAGAGTTGTGCTTGCTTTTCATTCTTTCCTTTGAAATTATGATGGTAATATTGTACAATTTACCCCAAGATAAATGTGCCTCATTTGCAAGGGGCATGGGAATCTTGTAATCATACTAGATTCTTAATAAGAAAAGGTATTTTAGCTTTAGGCAGAGGAAAATATGTTGATACGAGATTATAGTTCTGTTTATTATGTTTTGATTGAGATTTTCAGTTTAAATGCTTTTTTCCAGTTCGATAATTTTTTAATGATTGGTCAGCTAAAATGAAGCAAGAAAAATAGAATTTGAAAAGTTGCATCTCCTTTTTCACTCTGGGTGAAGAAATGCATAAAAGAGTTCCTCTGTTGTATTTTTCAAAGGACTAAGCAAGTAATTTAAAAATGTACTGTCTCAGGATATGATTATTTTGTA
>NW_016825618.1:3794-21738 GCF_001698545.2 Rhinopithecus bieti | reverse complement strand
AATCACTAGTTTTAATAATCTCTTTGTTTTCATTATGAGTTTTTAATGCTACAACTTTCCCTGTAATCTCTGCTTTAATTGTGTCACATACAAAAGGAGGTATGTTGTATTTTATTATCACTCGGCTTGAAATATTTTATTTCTATTATGATTTTTTTTGGCACATCGTAATTTTAAAGTGTCTTGATTGATTTCCAAATTTTCAACTTTTATATTTATCCTTATTACTTTGAATTATATTACCTTTTGTCTATGGATCATAATCTATAACATTTAAATATTTTTAAATTTGTAGAACATGCCATGTGAACCTTGAAAGAATGTGTAATCTAAAATTATTGAACATTGAGCAGAATGGCAATATGGTCAAGTTGGTTTATAGTGTATGACTCTTCTATATTCTCACAACTTTTAATTTATTTATTTTTTTGGCTAGTTTTGTCAATCACTGAACAAGTCACATACAACTCTAAATTTTATAATGAATTTGTCTGCCTCTCTTTTTGACTCCATTACTTTTTTCTTCATGTATCTTTCTGAGTACTGCCATAATAAAGCACCACAAACTGGGTGACTTAAAACAGAATTTTATTGTCTCATAGTTCTGGATGCCAGAAGTCCAAAAACAGAGTATCAGCAGTATTACTTCTTTGTGATAGATCTAAGGAAAAAATTGTTCCAGACTTCTCTTCTAGCTTTTGTTGATGGCCAGCAATCATTGGTATTCCCTAGTTTGTAGATACATGACTCTAATCTCTGCCTCCATCTTCACATGGTGTTTCTTGTTTGTCTGTTTGTCTCTGTATCTTCACATGGCTGTATTCTTATAAAGACACCAGTCACATTGGATTAAGGGACTATCCTACTCCAGTATAACCTAATATTAACTAATTATATATGCAGTGACCCCATTTCCAAATAAGGTCACATTCTGAAGTACCTGAGATTAAGACTTCAACAAATCTTTTGGGAAGAAGGCAATTCAAACCATTACAATACATTTTGAAACTGTTATTAAGCATATTCACATTTGCCATTATTATGTTTCTCTGATGAAATGACTCTTTGATCTAATATTGTTTCTGCTGTTACTCCTCTCTTAATATATTTTCATTTATATTTATTGTTTACTATTGAGTTTCTATCCCAACTTTTCTTTGTTTTTCCATTCCCACTCAACTGCCTGCCTTGTGATTATTTTTATGTTTTCCTAATCCCTTTGGGATTCATTTATTGGCCTTTTAGCAATATTCCCTTTGTACTCTTACTTTATTATATTTTGCTATGGATTAAAATATTCAAACTTGTGTTACATAGTATCTCAGAGTTAATAGTCTACCACTTAACATAAAATTTAAGAACTGTTATGCCTCATCTAGTATATATGTTATTACAGTAGTATATATTATATCCATATATATGTACATATTATATATATTATAAACCCCTCAATATTGTGTTTTCCCCTGTGAAGAATTTTAATCATCCTTTGATATCAATGGAGGATTGTTTTCAGGACCTCTTGTGGATACAAAACTGCCTAGAATCTCAAGTCTCCAGTATTAATGTAAAGTGGCATAGTATTTACATATAACCTATGCACATTTTTGTATACTATAAATCATCTCTAGATTATTTACAGTAATAACGATTACAATGTAAGTACTATGCAGATAATTATTATACAGTGTTTAGGAAATAATGACAAGGAAAAAGGCTGTACATGTTCAATATAAATGCAATTTCTTTCTGAAATATTTTGCAGCTGAAGTTGGTAGAATCTACCGATGTGGAAACCATGAATACGGAGGGCTGTTTACATTTTTAAATTAATTTAATAAAGAATCTAAATACTCTTGTACATTTATTTGTGTGTATATCATTTGTAGTGCTCTTGATTTGTCCTGTATATTCCAGATGTACCTAGTATCATTTCCTTATAGTCTAAAGGACTTTTTGTTGAAATTTTTATATTACAGTTCTGCTGGCAATAATTCATTTAGCTTTCATTTATCTGAAAACATGTATTTTGAAGGATATTGTCATGGGGTATAGAAAAAAAAGACTTTCAGAACTTTAAATATGCAGTACCTTTGATATATGCCCTCTGTTGTTTCTGATAAGTCAAATATTCTAAAATTCTGTGTTCATTTGAATGCAGTGTGTTTGCTTTTCATGGCTACCATAAGGATTTTGTCTTTTTTTCTTGTTATCACTTGGCCATGCTGTACCTAAGTCTGATCACATTTATCCCTCTTGGGTTTTGATGACTCTCTAGGATTTGTAAGTCAATTTTTCACAATATTTGAAAATTATCAACCATTAATTCTTCAAATATTTCTCTGTCCCATTCTCTTTCTTCTTTCTTTTGAGAAATGCAACTATATGTATACTAAACTGTTTGATATTTTCCTAAATATTATTAAAGCAATGCTCATTTATTTTCAATATTTATCCTCCATGTACTTCAGAATTTATTCTTTTGCTGATTTATCCTGAAATTCACTGATGCTTTATTTCGTCCTTTCCTTTTCTTGTTAATCCTATGCAGAGATTTTCCTCGTGTTTTAGTTAGCATTTAAAATTATACATATTTATGGGATAAAAGGTGATATTTTGACATGTGTATGCAATGTGTAGGGATCAAATCAGAGTAATTAAAATATTTGTCACTTCAAACATTTATTATTTCTTTATGTTGTGAACATTCAAAATCCTCTCTTTCAGTTTTTTGGAAATATACAATAAATTAGTTACCTTATTTGCCTTACAGTGCTGCAGAACACTAGAATTCATTCCTTCTGTCTAGCTGTAAATTTCTGTCAATTAACCAACCTCTCCCTATCCTCCCTTCCCATCTACCTTTCTTAGCCTCCAGTACCAACAATTCAACTATTTTCTTCCCTGGGCTCTTTTTTTTTCTCAGTTCCTACATGTGAGTGACATGATGTGGTATTTATCTTTCTCTGATTGACTTATGTTGCTTAACTAATGTACTCCAAACTTATTCATGTTATATGCAGAGATTTTAAAAAATGATGTAATTTTAGATCTAGAAATTCCATTCTTATAGTTTCAATTTCTCTATTGAGATTCTCCATCTATTCATTCATTCCTTTTCACCATTTTTTCTTAAAATATCTAAACACATTTATAATAATTGTATTCAAGTCCTAGTCTGCTTACTCAAACATCTGAGCTATTTCAGAACCTGTGTCTATTAGTGCTTTCAATCCTTATTACACGTCAACTTTTCCCATTTTTTTCCTTGTCTTGTGGGTATTACATTGCAGATACTATTAGTTTTTTCTTCCACTGAAGAGTATTGATTTTCACTTTTAACAGGTTGTTAAATATGTTTTATTTGTGGTGGGCAGTAGCTGAAATGTCTGCTTAGTTCTTTCAACCTTATATTTCTTGCTTTCTTCTAGGCTTCTGTGCATTTTTGGTGTTCCCCATTCTGTGTTCCCCTTCTTTTCCTTATTTTCCCCATCACTTTCTAGATGTTCTTGCAGTCCTGGTGAAGCCTACTTGCTTGCCTTTTCTCCTCATTTCTTCCTTGCTTGCTTGCTTCTAGCTTTCTTTTTGATCTCTAGTCACTCCTTGCTGTCCTTGAACTGGAGCATCTCCTCTTAGAAAAAAAAAAAAATACTGTTTACAGTTCGATTCTATCCAGTATAAACCCCTGCAGTTTCTGAGTTTGTGCCTGCTTTTGATTATTCCCTTGTACCTGTAATTAGTGCTTTTGTCTGTTTCATTTTGTTTTGTTTATATTTGTTTGCTTTACTATTTTGTCCGGATTTTATAGTTATCTGTGGCAGGATTAATATGATGCAAGTTACTCCACTTTTGGTGAAAGTGGACCTTATTCATTTTTCAAGCACATATACCTTTTATTATGTGTCACTTTGTTTAATAAGTATTAACTCAAAATGATACACAAGGTTAAGTACTGTTATTTTAACTCAAAATAATACACAAGGTTAAGTACTGTTATTTTCTTCATTTTATTAATGAGGCAAATGAAGCATGTAATGTTTACCTAACTTTCCCAAGTCCACACAACTATTAAGTGGCAGTGGCAGGATTTGATCCCAGCAGTGTGGGTGCTATGATATGCCACATTTATAGCCAACTGTTTGTTCTAATGCAAACATCAATTTCCAAAATTGTTTGGGTTTATAAATGTACACCTCATGTAGCATATGGGAACATGGCAAATCTAAAAACGAATACATAGTCCTGAAAGGGTCTATGAATTGCATTTATAGTTGTCCTTTTCCAAGTATTGACAGCAGTTCCAGGACAAGTGGAACACGTCTGAAGAGAAGAAAGTAGATTTCTGATTTCTAAAATAAAAATTTGTTTCTAGCAAGCCATGCTGCACAGGAGAATGGTTCAGTATATGGCTGAGAGAAGGTATTACAGGGAGGAGAGATAAGTTTTACATTGTTGTGAAAGACGACAGAGAAGAGAACTAGGTGAACAGGTGCATACTAGTCAAAGTGATGGTAACTAAGTTAAATGAGAAGACAATGTAAGTGAGGAAATGTGTGTTAGGAAAAAGCATTCAGACAGATGTTATTTTTATAAGCAAATTTCAGAAATATAAAATAATTGTGGAGACTTTTTGAGGTCTCTGAAGGAAAGTTGTTATATAAGTGTGACTTATTTTACTTCCTGCTATGTGGCAAAATATTACCTCAAGAAATACCTTTAGCAGGAAGATTTTTGAATAGGATTTGGAAGTCATGTTAGCATTTCATATCAAAATTGAGATAAATCAGCTACTTAAAGAAAGTAAAATCTAAAACCTCCTAATAAGTTTTCAAGGACTTTGTAAAAGTTTGCGTTAAAAATTTGATAGTTGTGAGGCAAGCACAGTGGCTCACGCTTGTAATCCTAGCACTTGGGGAGACTTAGGTGGGAGGATTGCTTGAGGCCAAGAGTTCAAGACCAACCTGACAAACACAGCAAGACCGCCATCTATTAAAAAAAAGTGAAAATAATTTGATAGTTTTGAAATAAACACCAATATCGCCCCTCCTGAATAGGACAATCTACATAAGGTGAAATTTGAAATATTTTCTGTTAAAACTGTGAATTCCTTTTCTTTTAAAAAATGTATTATTTTAATTGGTAAAATAATGTCAGTGGTGTACAACATGATGTTTTAATATATGTATGCGTTGTGAAATGGCTAAATCAAGCTTATTAACACATGCATTATCTCATATACATATCATATTCTTGTGGTAAGAACACTTAAATTCTACTCTTAGCAATTTTATAGTAGACAATACATTGTTATTAAATGCAGTCACCATGATATACAATAGATCTCTTGAAGTTATTTCTCCCGTCTAATTGAAATGTGTACTTTGACCAACATCTCCCCAATCCACCATCCCCAGACTCTGGTAACCACCATTTATCAGAGAGTAACAGAAACTCCATTTCTTCAATTTGACTTTTTTACACTCTACCTATAAGTTAGATTATGAGAGATTTGTCCTTCTATGCCTGGCTTATTTCACTTAGTATCACGTCCTCCGCGTCTATTCATGTTGTCACAAATGACAGGATTTCCTTCTTTTTTAAGGCTGGATAGTATCTCATTGTGTGTATATACCACATTTTCTTTACCCATTCATGCACTGATGGACATTTAGGTTGACTGCATATCTTGGATACTGTGAAAAGTTTCATAAACTGATTTCATTTCCTTTGGATGTATACCCAGTGGCGAGATTGCTGGATCATATGGTAACTCTATTTAATTTTTTTGAGGAACTTCTATGTTGGTTTCCATAATGGCTGTGTTAATTTACACTCCCAACAACAGTGGAAAATCTTATTCTTATAAGTTTTTCTTTTGTATATAAATATGATATATTTATCTTTGTGTTGAAACTGCATTTTGTGCAACTTGTTTTACACTATAACTTATAGCTATATTGATTTTATTATTTTGCAGAAAATAATATATGGAATGATTAGATCTTAGGTGTAATTCACCTGCAAACACCTTAGCAGAACGTGATTTTTTTACAAATATTATTTTAGTCATATACGTAATTTTTAAATGTACTAATTTTAAGATTTCTCATGTGTGTAATGTAAACATAAAGGCTCAGCATCAAGGAAGACACTATGGCCCAATTTACCCAGAAAATAATGTATCTTGGCCTTAAGTCCCAACTAAATTTCATTTAAACCAGAACTTACACTTTGATCAGAGTTTATTTTTTAGCTTTTTGAATTTTAAATATTTTAATATTTAAAGAAAAGTTACAGAAAAATAGTAAAGTGTTTCTAAATTCCCTTCACTCTGCTAACCCAAATGTTACCATCTCCTATAACCTTATTACAGCATCGGGAAATAGACATTAATTCAATACTATTAACACATCTAGAGATTTTAGTATTTTTTTAACCAGTGTTCCACTATGTCCCTTTTCTAGTTGAGATTATAGTTCAGTATCCTACATGTTTCAATTTGTCATGCTTTCTTAGACTCCTCTAATCTGTGACAGTTCCTCAGTCTACTTTGTCTTTTAAGATCTTGACAGTTTTAAGATTATAAACCAGTTATTTTGTAAAATGAGAAGATTATGATTAAGCATTTTTGACACAAATGCAACAGAAGTAATATCATGCTCTTTCCAGTATATGATTTCTGGAGCTATGTGGTATGAATATATACTATTACTGGTGGTGGTAACTTCAGTCTCTTAGTTAAGCTTGCATTGACCAAGGTTTGTTTGTTTTTTTCTCTGTGAAGTTACAATTTTCCCTTTTGTCATTAGTGTTTTATGAATATACTATGAGACTATGTAAATATCATGTTCCTCATACTTTTACCCATTTATTTTAGTTATCATGATTCCTGCCTGTAACAATTATTATTGTGGTGTTTAAATAGTTATGGTTTTCTGTTGCTGTCATGCCTTTTACATTTATTGTCTGGAATTCTACTGTAAGGAAGAGCTGCCCTTTCCTCCACCTCTGTTTATTTACTTACACAATTATTTATATATGTCAGTATGGAGTCATGGATATTTATTTCCAGATTTGGCTGTTAGTGGCTCCAACAAGTTGGCTCTTGTGTACCTTTCATCACACCTCCATCATTTTTGAGCCCTTTGTTACTTTCTGGCACCACAAAATCAACTTGGTTTGTGTTATCTTTTCCCCACCCTAATCCTGGTATCAACTGTTTATCCAAGGATCTCTAGTTCTTTTAATTGGAAAGTAGTATTTGCAAACTAAGATCTAGGTACCACATTCGTCAGTTTATTGCTACTGGAATGTCTTTGCTTCTAAAGCTTTCATCAGAGAGAGCTAAGAAGTGTGTGTGTGTGTGTGTGTGTATCTTCACACAAATATCTCTATTTCTAAACCTATTGATCCATATACATAATAATATCCATGACTTCATATTGACATTTACAATTGCAATGAAGCACCAAGTGTTCATTCTAGTCTGCTTTCTTTCTTATTTGTAACTATTTTCTCTAATGGGAGAAACCTGACTCTTGTCCACAGTGCATTTCTTTATTTGCTCATTTATAGAATAAGGACAAAATAGCTTCAGATTTTTAATTCACACTCCTGTGAAAGCAAATTTTCTAACTAGTGTATTTGTGTACAGTTTTAGTTTTATTTTGTTGTCATTTTGCTTTGCCTTACAGGATACAGTTACTGCTTTTCAAACTTATTTGTGTTAATTCTTTTTTCTCCTTTTTCTTTAGTGTAATTACAATTTTCGTTCATAATATAGTTTGGCTTATTTATTACTGCTTTTATTATATTTTGGTTCCCATATTTTTTGTTTATTTTAATTTTATTTACTTGGGTAGTATGTGAATCTTTACCATAGTTTCAAAAGCAGAGCTATATGAAAATGTTCTATAAAAAAATTGTCACCCTCCTATACTTACTACTCAGTTCTCTGCCCCCATTCTTATTGCGTTATTCCCACTCACCTCTTATTAGTAACCAATCTTGTTAAATTCTGGATTTTCCTTTCCAAAATATTTTTGAGTCTATATTGTATGTTCTCTCTCTCTATATATATATGATGTATGTATGTATATATATACACATAGGTGTGTGTGTGTATATATATATACACACACACTTTTGTATATATATATATCTCCTTATTCTTACATGAATGGTAGCCTACTAAAGGTACTATAGCCTGCCATAAGTACCTTTTGCACTTTGACATTTTTCACTTTCCAATATATACTGGAAATAAGTCTATATCAGTTCATAGGGATCACCAAAATTCTGTATTCATTTTATAGCCTCTTCACACTCCTTTGTGTATATGTACCATAGTTTATTTAGTTATTTTCTCTGTATGGTCATTCAGTATTTTTTCCCAATATTTTGCTATTATAAAAAATGTCAATGAGTAACCTTCTGTGTATGTGTTTTCATATTATAGGTATATCTTTAAAGTAGATACCCCAGTTGGGCTGCTGGTTCAATGTTAAGTGGATGCGTAGTCTGGTTAGGACTTCTCATAGATTTCCTTACTTGTAAAAAAAAAATAGAGATAATAACACATTCGTATCATAGATATTTTGAAGATTAAAAACATGGAATGTATAAAACATCTTACATATAGGAAATACTCAGTACCGCTTGAGTCCCTTGACTCTATTCACTTACTTCTTCAACATTACACACACACACACACACACAGACAGACACACGCACACATATATGCAGTTATGCACTGCATAACAAAGTTTCGGTCAATGATGGACTACATATACAATGGTGTTCATCCACTCACTGACTCAATAAAAATTACATATTTTATTATGTGTTACATATTACATCATTACATATACCTATTATTTAGTGAACAGGATAGAATGTTCAACAGATTTGCAGGTCATGCATGCTCCAATGGGTAGTTCTGGGATTCTCATGTGTTTGCTCAGTGATGAAGAATTAGTTGTTTTACTTAAAAGTTAAGACATGACTGAATGAAAACCAAGAGCTAAGATGCAGAGTAATGTATGGATGCCTGGTAAATAGAATTAAAATGATGGAGAAACTTAAAACTTGCAAGTAAAAATTTAAATGTGGCTACATGGAAAACTAATTGAGATACTCTTTTTTAGATTTTGTCTATTGACTTTAAGAAACCACAATCAATAAAACTCCAGTTTCTTTTTGTACTTAGTAGATCCATATCTAACATGTCCAAATCCTACAGAAGTATGTAAATAAATGGTATGTGGGGAAAAGGTTTTTTTTGTTTGTTTGTTTTTTAATCAATATCTTTTAGCTGGTCAGTATTCAGTTCAATGTATCCAACATGGAAAAAGGATTCGTTAACATCTGACATTCCATTGGCATATGTACAATAGAAGTAGTACTGATGTTATCAAAGAGCTATGTTATAATTCTAAGATTTTATTGGATTCTATTAGTTTACAAATATTAGAAATGACACTCATTAGATACTATACTAGATTAAACATGAACATTATTATCCTCCTTTTAATACAATTATAATGCTGTAATTGCCAAAAGGATTAACTGGATGTGTGAATAAGTCACCACCACATATTCATTCCAGCAAACTTTGCATAGACTTTTTGCAGAGACTAATATTTGATGTGCTTTTAGATTTGAACTACTTACTGAATTCATAAGCATTTTCATTACCTAGAGATTAAATCAATAAAAATGCCATAGAACTTTTCCAGTTGTACTTCATCCATGAAGAATAAAATTTTATTATCTTAAATAAAACAAATGATAAAGAATTATTTCTGGTCCTGGATCATTATCACATACATAGTAGTTTTTTAATAATTGTTTTTCCACTTGATTCCACTGAAAGGAGAGTTCATTACATTCTAAAATCTATCAGTCATCTGATTTGAGTGTACTCTCTTTACTACCATTAGTTAATTTTAACAAGCGTAAGATTGTTTTTAGTTGTGGCACTCTTTGACATCCAGCTATATTATCTCTAATTGAATCAAACTTTTAAAATTCATTTCACTTGTTTTCTTCGTCCATGACATTACGCAGTCTGTTTAAATAGGTTATGCACATTACTTGTAGGTCTGTGTGTGTCTGTGTCCCCACCAAATGTCATATCAAATTGTAATCCCCAGTGTTGTAGAAGGGAGGTGATTGGATCTGGAGGTGTTCTTCATGAATGGTTTAGCAGCATCCCCTTGTTGCTGTCCTCTGGATAGTGAGTGAGTTCTCTTGAGATCTGGTTGTTTAAAAGTGTGTAGCACTTTCCCCCTTGCTCTATCACTTGTTCCTGCTCCTGCAATTTAAAATGCCTTCTCTTGCCCTGTAAGACGCCTTCTCTCCCTTTGCCTTTCACCATGATTGAAAGCTTTTGAGGTCTCCCCGAAACAGAAACCACTATGCTTCCTGTACAGCATGCAGAACTGTGAGCCAATTAAACCTCTCTTCTTTATAAATTACACAGTCATTCAACCACTTCAGATTGAGCAATAACAGGTCTGTGATGCTCTTAGATGTCTGGGGCTGCACACATGCCACAGTGACTGGCTGTCTTCTTCTCTTGGTGGATGCTTGCTTCCGCTCCTCTTGGCTTTGGACATTAGACTCCAGGTTCATCTGCCTTTGGCCTCTGAGGCTTGCACCAGCAGCTTGCCAGGGGCTCTCAGGCCTTTGGTTGCAAACTGAAGGCTGCGCTGCCAGCTTCCCTGGTTTTTAGGCTTTCAGACTTGGACTGGGCCACTACTGGCTTCTTTCTTCCCCAGTTGGATTCAGCCTATTGTAGGACCTTGTAATCATGTGAGATAACTCTCCATAATAAACTTCTTTTTGTATATACATATGTCCTATTGGTTCTGTCCCTCTGGAGAAACTTGACTAATACACCAAGGAAATACAAATTGTTCCACCATAAAGACACATGCACTTGCATGTTCATTGCAGTACAATTTGCAATAGCAAAGACATGGAATCAACCTAAATGCCCATAAACAGACTGGATAAAGAAAATGTGGTACATATACACCATGGTCTATTCTGCAGCCATAAAAAAAGAGTGAGATCTTGTTCTTTGTAGCAACATGAATGGAGCTGGAGGCCATTATCCTAAGCAAACTAACACAGGAACAGAAAAGCAAATACTGCATGTTCTCACTTATAAGTGAGAGCTAAACATTCAGTACATAAAGACAAGTGTACAACAGACACTGGGGCCTACTTGAGGGTGGAGAGTGGAAGGAAGGCAAGGATTGAAAAACTACCCATTGAGTACTATGATTATTACTTTGTTAACAAAATGATCTACACCAAACCACTACAACATGCAATTTTTCTATGAAACATACTGGCACATGTGCACCTGAACCTAAAATAAGTATTTTTTTTTAAAAGAATATAAGGATCCTAGGCATGCAGTATATTTACATGATATTCTAAGAGGAAATTGTGTTTACCTTGAATGGTAATATAAGGTGTTGGTTAAAAGCTGGCTTAATATCCTGGCTTTCCCAAATTCCAACTCTAAAAAAAGGAGCTAAATTCATTTTTTATTGTGCTTAATTAAAATTGCCTTTTGCAAGTTTTGAGTTCCTCAACCATTTCAATTCTATTTACCAAGAACCCCATCTTCCTCTGCATCCTCTTGGTCAACTTTGGCAACACATTTACATGTAAATACATGTACCTATGGCACACAACTTCTGATAGCTCTATCTAATGGTTTTTTAACTTTACAATGGTGTAAAACCGATACACAATAGGTAGGAACTGTACTTTGAGTGCCCTTATAAGCATTCCGCTTTTCACTTTTAGTATAGTGTTCAATACATTTTAAAAAATATTCAGTACTTTATTATAAGATAGGCTTTCTGTTAGATGATTTTACCAACTATAGTCATCTAATGTTGTGTTCTAAGCATGTTTGGGATAGGCTAGGGGGGCCAGGCATGGTGGCTCATGCCTGTAATCCCAGCACTTTGGGAGGCCGTGGCGGGCAGATCACTTGAGGTCAGGAGTTCGAGACCAGCCTGGCCAACATGGTGAAACCCCATCTCTACTAAAATACAGAAATTAGCCTGGTGTAGTGGCAGGTGCCTGTAATCCCAGCTACTCGGGAGACTGAGGCAAGATAATTGCTTGAACCCGGGAGGTGGACTTTGCAGTAAGTCGAGATCACACCAATCCACTCCAGCCTGGGCCACAGAGCGAGACTCCCTTTCAAAAAAAAAAAAAAGATAGGCTATGATGTTTGATAGATTAGGTATATTAAATGCATTTTAATGTATATTTTCAATTTATGATGTGTTTATCTAGAAATAATCCCATCATAATAAGGGAGGAGACGACCCCTTATATTGTCTTATGCCCAAATTTCTGCCTCCAAAGAAAGAAGAAGTAAAAACTAAAAGAAATGAAACCCACAGGCAGACAGCCCGGCGCTGCACCCTGGGCCTGGTAGTTAAAGATCGACCCCTGACCTAATTGGTTCTGTTATGTATAGATCACATTGTATAGGAATGCACTGTGAAAATCCCTATCTTGTTTTGTTCTGATCTAATTACCGGTGCATGCAGCCCCCAGTCACATACCCCCTGCTTGCTCAATCAATCACGACCCTCTCACATGCACCCCCTTAGAGTTGTGAGCCCTTAAAAGGGACAGAAATTGCTTACTCAGGGAACTCGGCTCTTGAGACTGAAGTCTTGCTGATGCCCCCGGCCAAATAAACCCCTTCCTTCTTTAACTCGGTGTCTGAGGAGTTTTGTCTGGCGCTCGTCCTGCTACAATAAGACAGCAAGCATCTGTAAGTCACTCAGAATAGTGTACGCACATAGGGTGTGTGTATATTTAATCTTGAAGATACTTGATTATCATAAACATTTCAACATATAATCTTGTTCAAAATATGCTTCTGTTATCTCATTTTATTATTGGTATTCATAACTAATTTACAGAAAACCTCCCTTTTTCATCATTTTATAGATTAGGAGACTGAAGCTCAATGAATTAAATAATTTTCTTAAGTATACTTAGCAAGTAAAAGAATGTGGTCCATAAAATAGAAGATGACTTGAAGAGTAGTTTCTGTTGATAACTTAAAAACCAAGGGAGTAGGCAGAAAGGCCAAAACAAAACAACAAAAACCTCAAAAGCCAACAGAAAACTGTGCTATGTGTCACCTACTTACATAAGAGTTGAATAGATTTGCATAAGCACCATACTACTTTATATTATATAAAGGGGAAGCAATTATGTTAAGCAAGTACTGTGACTTCCTCCTCCTTCATCCATTAAAGTCTTGGTAAATTGCAACATTCATCACTTTACCTACGTGAGGACATGTAATCATTGCTTACACATTACTCCATGAATCTGCTTTGGGGTGTTAGTGTTAGAAACAGAGTCTAGAACTGCAGTCTCTAATATGAGTCCTTATTACCTCTATTGCTTAACATATCTGTGCCCCAGTGTCCTTTTCTATGATATGGAGATAATAATAGCACCCACTTCAAAGGATTGCTTTGAATCTTAATGTCTTTCTAATTAATTGTTCTTATTATCCCCAAGTAAAGGGATTTGACAGTAAAATGAATCAAATTTTATCTCCTAGGTTAAAATATGTTAAATAAAATAAACAACAAAAAGGCTGGCATGTGTATAACACATTTAATGTTGGCAAGATGGCCAATATTAATGCACTTTTTTAGTTAAAATGTAAGCTTTAACTATATGAAAACATTGCTAAATTGAGATAGTGGAATAAGGTGTTTACTATGTTATCTTTCAAAAATATAACTAATATTATTTTGGGGCTACATTTTCTTATTGGTAACTAGCACATTTTTCTGTAAATCATTATGGCTAAAGTCTATAGCTTTGAATTTCTCTTTAAGTCTGCACTGGTCCCTGCTCCCATATTTCCCTCATGTTTGTTTTTTTTTTTTATCTATCAGTGCATTCCTACATTTTGAATGCGTTTTGAATTCCTACATTCTGCAAAAAAAAATTAAAGAGGAGAAAAAGGACACATTATTGTTTTACTTTAGAGTTTCATAGTACTTCACATATTTTGAGGTAAATATTTGGACAAGAGAACCACAATTGAAAAAACACTGGAGCCTATACAAAATATGTAATTCTTTTCTAATCTGAATTTTTTGAAAAATTTTGACCTCTTTTATGGCCAAGAACATCTTTTTAATATGATACAGTATACCAGACTAATTTTAATTTGCATGTTTCTGTTGGTCACAATCATCAAGTAGTTATGTTTATAATTATATATACAAGCAGTACACTTTGTTTTTGTTCCCATAAGTTTTCCACACTTTTGCATGCTGTTCCAGTACTTCAAATCTTAAACAACTGAAAACAAAAACAAAAAATAAGGATGATTCAGTAAATTCACTTTCTATATCAGTGGTCTATTCCACATAAAAAAAATTAAAACAATAAAAATTTATCATTGCATATTAGTCTGTGGTTGAGCTGAAACTTCTGCTGATCTGGGCCAGGTATGACTGATGTAGAACAACTTACTCATATGTCTGCATTGAGCCAGTGAGTTGGCCAGAGGCTGGTTCTTACAGGATGGTCTCATATGTCTGGTGACTGGATGGATAGGTGTAGGCGGGGGCAACGAGGGCAACTGGTATCTCTCATCATTCAACAGATTAGCCTGGGCTTGATTACTTGATAATGAAAGATTCCAAGAGAATGAGTGGAAGCATACAATGTCTCCAGTTTAAGCCTCAAAACTGGCACAACGTGATGCTTGATGCACTCTGTTAAATAAGATGTAAGAACACACAGATCCATGTGGTAGAAAATAGACTCTTTCTTTTGGTGGAGTGAGTGAGAAAGTCATATTTCACAGGTGCACGGGTAGAGGAACAGGAATAATTAGAGTCACAATTGCAAATGATCCACAATACCCTCTTACAGATGTTTGAGTATTTGTACACTTACCTTCATATACTTATTTAAAAATTCTAGAGGAAGTGAAAGTCGAGACATACTACTTGGATTTAGAAATTCAAACTACTTTTTGATGGAAGAGATGGTCTGTTTCTTATTCATACATAAAGTTCATTATAGATCAAAATGTTATCGCCTGGCAAAATCAGTTTATTTCTTAATTTAATGCCTCTTAGTTACCAAGTAGCTGTTTACAAATAATGAACACACACAAGAAACTTTTATGTTGAATACATAAATAAGAAAAAAATGAAAAAACTACATCTTATCTAATCACTATATTTTCCTTCATGTAATGCTACTCGTATATTCATGAAAGTAAACATTTGAAGATAAAATACTTTATATATGCATTTTAAACACTATGACAGATTTCCTAAATTATTTATCATATTACTGCCATGCTCATATATTATTCTACATACTTCAAATTACTATATTGGTTTGGAAATCCATAATACTCAGAGATTTCCAAATTTCACCCATTGGAATACTTAAATATGTATTATTTGGTAGGGAACATTCAAGTGTATCCAAATATATTCTAATAACCACCATAAATATTTCACAGGTGTAGAAGAAATAGGTAGTATAGAATGGGTTTTGCTGCATTAACAGACATCCCAAATATCTCAATGACTTGATCCAATAAAATAATTTCATGCCAAGTATATTGTACATCTCCCTGACATTCCAGGTCAGCTATGTTGGCTCAAATTTCCAGGACGCACAAATGTTATGATACTTTGTTTTAGGCTGTTCTTGCATTGCTATAAATAAATACTTTATATTGGGTAATTTATAAAGAAAAGAAATTTAATTGGCTCACGATTCTGTAGGATGTATAGGAAGAATGGCACTGGCATCTACTCAGCTTCTGGGGATGCCTGAGGGAGCTTTTACTCATGGCAGAAGAGGAAGTGGTAGCAGGCATCTCACATGGCAAGAACAGGAGAGGTGGGAGATGCCACACACTTTTAAATGACCAGATCTCCTGAGAACTCACTATCGCAGTGACAACACCAAGCCATGAAGGATCCTCCCCTCAAGATCCAGACACCTCCAACCAGGCTCCATCTCCAATATGTGGGATTATTTCATTTCAACGTGAGATTTGGGCAGGGACAAATATCCAAACTATATCACACCTCCATGAAAGTCATGAAATAGTCAAAAGCAGGTTCACGAGTCAAGCTCAAGTTATCCATTACTTTGATCTGAAAGTAGTACATATTACTTCCATTTACTTTTATTAGCCAAAGCAAGTCATGTGGCCACTCCTGTCTTTACAGGGTATGGAGTGGTAGCAGTAACATGCACTCCTTTCAATCCTTCAGTATGTCTGTAAGGAGAACTGTTAATATTGGTGAAATGCGCTAATGTCCCCCCCATAGCTGTTATTAATTTGAGTGATTAAAAAAATCTTAGTCACACTTTTTAAATAGGAAATTTACAGACTTGAATTCCCCATGAATGTGAGAGAAAAGTGACATACAAATGATGCTCTTCTGGCTTAACAAAGAAAACATAAGTTTGCAGCTTTCAGGGAGTGCTATCAATTTAAACATAATTGCCAGGAGTGTAGTTATTAAGTAAGATATTTTATCAGAATTTCAGGCTTTTTTAAAGTTAAAATTTATTTTTACAAGATATAGCAACTACCTTGTGTTCAGGGTATCTTAAATATTTTTATCACATGTAAGGAAAGTTTTAAGCAAGGAAAGTTTTAAGATAGCAGAAGAGTGTCTATTTTGTATCCTATAGAAGGGATTATTTTCTCTTGATTTTGTGGAGGTTTCTTTCATGGAAAAACTAAAAAGCCTTTTGTTTTTAAAGCGAAGTAGTGGATTTAAAAAGAAAGAGGGTCAGTATGAAAACTGTAAACTTCTCTAATGTGGGCAAAAAAAGGGCCAGAATGAGATTATTTAAAGTAGAGCATAGGACATATAATCTTCTGCATCTACACTGATGATATAGTGTATATTAAGTTTTCCAATGGTCATATTTTTCTCTTGATCATCTCCCTCATTGGATGCAATAATGTCTAAAATCAGAGAAATTATTTCACTTTTTGGTTATTGTACAGGAAAGATCTGTATATAACCCGTGCCAGTCAACTAGGAAGGGTAAAATATTAATTTTCCATATCCATAAATGCAGAATAACAGATATACTAATCAGATTATCTGGTCATCGGCTATTAAGAAATAAGTTGACAAAATGGAAGGACGGACATCATATGAAGGAGGGCAAAGGGCAATACAAATCTGGTACTTGTTTCTTAATATTTCAGAGAAAAGGAGAAAAGAAAAGGTCTGTATATGAAAGGGGCTATAATGAATCATTTGGTATTCATATGGCAGCAAAGGAAAAATGTTTATATGTGAGAAAAAATGATAATGGTGATGAAAGGTAGCTTAGTTGCCCTAGACATAATTATGACACAGACTTCAACATTTTGCATAAAATGGACCTTGGTTATTTTATTTCAATCTATTTTACTCCAATCAAATATTGCTCTGCTCCGAGATTTAAGAATGGTTTGCCCTTAAATATGATAATCCCAAAGTGAGTAGAATTAGCATGTATCTGTTTGAGGTTTGACATGTATACACTTTTTGTCATCATCTGTTTATGTTAATAACATCATTTTGTTAAAATTGGACGAGCTGTAGAAAGGACTTGTTGCTTATTTACTCTTATTTACTCTCTTGGCTTGGTTATTTTAAAATATCAGATTTATTTATGGAGAAGTTGCTTGTTATACTAGACTTTTCAAGTGTACTCACTGACAGGAACTTGACCCAGGAAGAAAATTGTGTGTTTGTGTCAGAAAATATTAATCACATAGAAACGTAGATTCAGTGACCTTTATTGCCCTATCTTTTCTCGGATCTCATAAACTGATTTTGGGACACCAATGGCAAATAATGGAAAACTGCTATAATTGCTT
>NW_016825618.1:0-1413 GCF_001698545.2 Rhinopithecus bieti | reverse complement strand
AGGGGGCCTACAAATACAGGCCACCAATAAAAATAAAATTATAAATCCTTCTCCCTCTTTTTTTTCTTTTCTACTGTGGGATCCTTTTCTAGGATGACTCATATCCATTCTTATTCTAGGCAATAATGAATCTGACTCCAAAGTTGAGGTCAATTTCATTTTGCAGTGCCATAAAAAATTATGAATTAATCACAACTTTATAGTTTGGAACAGTATTCACCTATGTTTAGGAGCTCAAACTTTAAAGTTAGAGAATGTTCATATTCATAGGAACAAAGAACTGACAGGATGGCTGAAATCTCATGTGACTTGAAAACTTATTATGTTCAACTGTAATCATAAGTGTTCCCGAATCCATATCAGTCTTCACTCTGGCCATAAACTCACTAGCTGTGTAAGAGTAATGGAAAATGCAGTGGAAGAATGAGAACTGTTAAAAGACAGTTAACTTGTACAGATTTCACCTTTTAGGTAATTTGCTATTAAATAAAGCATGAAAGAATACAAATATATGAACATGAAGATAATATTTAAAATAACCATTTCTTATAACAATGGCATATATATCTTCTTATATATAGGAAACTCTGTTGGCTTGAGAGGAATTGCCAAAACATTATTTATCTAGTGGTCAAATAACATGGAAAGATTCCTTAAATCATGAATTAACATAAGAAGTGCTCCTTTACAATGTAAAGCTAATACTTACAAAATCGAAGAAAAAAATATTTTATTCAGGTTATATGCCATATGATTATATTTCTCTTTTAAGTTTTCACAAAGAAAATTGTCATAGTTTTAATGAAAATGAGAAACTGGAATTGAAATGTTATATTATTATAGTCAAAATGAACTGCCTATAAATTATACTGATTCAAGTTTCTATTAATGCAAAATATGTAATTGGGTCATTATTATTTATAAAACATAATAACAAATGAAACATTTAGCTTCAAATGCTTACTGTAGCATACATTGAACTACGAATTAACTGTCCATTTATCAGAATAAATAGAAAAGCAAATAATAAGGGATACAAGGGTAAAAGTGAACACATGGACTGAGTCTATCTATGTGCCGACTGTGACATAGCTGACTCAATAATTCCATCTTCAAATCTGCTTTGTTGGTCACAGCTGGACTAATCATGCAATAAGCTACACAGATCATAAAGACAGCCAATATAATCATGTAGGTCAGGAGGGTTGTCCATCAGTCTGCTTAATGTGAATATGATCAGAATCAAAAGAAGTTGGCCACAATGAAAGAAATTACCTAGAAATGTAGATCAAAGAGATAATCAGCATTGGTAATTCATCCCTGAATACAAATGCAGAATATAGACTATTACTTTTCACAGAACTTTCAACTAACCCTGCTTTGTTAATGTATAATGATCCTTCATGAAGATTT
>NW_016825617.1:0-359 GCF_001698545.2 Rhinopithecus bieti | reverse complement strand
TCACTGCAAGCTCTGCCTCTTGGCTTCAAGCGATTCTCCCGCCTCAGCCTCCCGAGTAGCTAGGATTACAGGCATTTGTCACCATGTCTGGCTAATGTTTGTATAATTTTGTAATTTTGCATAATTTGGGGGGTTTGGTATAGTTTTATAATTTTTTGTAGAGAGAGGGTTTCACCATGTTGCCCAGGTGGATCTTGACCTCCCAGTCTCAAGCAATACACCCACTTCAGCCACCCAAAGTTCTGGAATTACAGGTGTGAGCCACCACACCCAGCAGACATTTCTTAATAATTTAAGAGTTAGTTCATATGTACATCTATTATACATCCATTAGAAGATTTTAAAAAATAAAACTTCAA
>NW_016825616.1:0-1212 GCF_001698545.2 Rhinopithecus bieti | reverse complement strand
TTATATATATGTTTTTCCGCAGCAGTTGCACCATTTTTACATTCCCACCAGCAATAGACAAGGGTTTTAATTTCTCCACATTTTTGCCAAAACTTGTTATTTTCTGGTTTGTTTTTTACTTTTTATTTATTTATTTACGTATTTATTTTTTGAGAAAGCGTCTCATTCTGTTTCCCAGACTGAAGCACAGTGGTACAATCACAGCTGACTGCAGCTTTGACCTCCTGGGCTCAAGCAATCTTCCCACTTCATGCTCCATAGTAGCTGGGACTACAGGTACACACCACCACACCTGGTTAATTTTTTAAATTTTCTTGTGGATACAGGGTCTTACCATGTGGCCCAGGCTGGTCTTGAACTCCTTTGCTTAAGCCATCCTCCCACCTTGGCCTCCCAAAGTGCTGGGATTACAGGTATGAGCCACCATGCCTGGCCTTCTGGTTCGTTTTTTTAATAATAGTCTTCCAGTTAGTGTGAAGTGGTGTCTCATTGTAGATTTGATTTGCATTTCCTTACTGATTAGTGAGGCTCAGTATCTTTTCATGTGCTTATTGGCTCTTTGTATGTCTTCTTTGGAGAAACATCTACTCAAATTCTTTGGCCAATTTTTAATTGTTTTTTGTCATTTGATTATTTATTTATATGGATTCTTTATATATTATGGGTGTAAATCCCCTAACAAATATATGACTAAACATGTTCTCTCATTCTGTAGGTTTTTATTTCACTTTCTTATGCTGTTCTTTGAAGCACACAGATTATACCTTTGGTGATGTTTACTTTATATTTTGTTGTTATTGCTTTTGCTTTTGGTGTCATATCTAAAAATTCATTTTCTAATCCAAGGTCATGAGACTTCATATCTATTTTCTTCTAGCAGTTTTATAGTATTAGCTTTTCCAGTTAGGTCTCTATGGTCTACTTTAAGTCAATTTTGTGTATGGCATGAGGTAGAGGTCTAACTTTTTTCTTTTGTGTGTGGATATTTGGTCATCCAAGTACCATATGTTTAAAAGGCTATGCTTTCCTCATTGACTTACCTTGACATCCTCCTCCTTTTTATAAAATTCAAAGTGAGTGCATGATGAATGAACTCCCATTCACAATTGCCACAAAAAGAATAAAATACCTAGGAATACAGCTGACAAGGGAAGTGAAGGGCCTGTTCAAGGAACATTACAAACCACTGCTCAAAGCATTCAGAGATGACAC
>NW_016825615.1:4528-7240 GCF_001698545.2 Rhinopithecus bieti | reverse complement strand
CACATAGTTACACCATTCTTTTCATGGAACAGTATGGTAGCACTGTTTTGGGGAATCTGAGAAGGGATATTTTGGGTCGCATTGAAGCCTATGGTGACAAGAGAAATATCCTCACATAAGAACTAGAAACAAGTTTTCTGAGAAACCACTTTGCGATTTATGAATTTATCTCACAGAGTTACACTGTTGTTTTCATTAAGAAGTTTGATAACACTCTTTTCGTGGAGTCTGCAATAGGATATTTGAGAGCTCATTGAGGACTATGGTGAAAAGGAAATATCCTCAGATAAAAGCTAAAAAGAAGCTTTCTGAGAAACTGCTTTGTACTGTGTGACGTCCTCTCCCAGAGTTACACTCTTCATTGTATTGAGCAGTTTGCTTACATTGTTGTCTTGGAATCTGCATTCTGATATTTCACAGAGCATTGAAGCTTATGTTGAAAAATGATATATCCTCATACAAAAACTAGAAACAATCTTTCTGAGAAACCGCTTTGTGGCGTGTGAATTCATCTCACAGAAGTACACTTTTCTTTTCATGGCGCTGTTTGCTAACACTGTTTTCATGGAATCTGCAATGGGATATTCCAGAGCACATCGAGGCCTACATTGAAAAACGAAATGTCCTCAGATAAAATCTTGAAAGAAGTTTTCTGAGAAACATCTTTATGACATGTGAATTCGTCTCACAGAGTTGCACCATTCTTTTCACGGAAGAGTTTGGTAGCACTATTTTGGGGAGTCTGAGAAGGGATATTTTCGGTCACACTCAAGCCTATGGTGACAATGGAAATATCCTCTGATTAAAACTAGAAAGAAACTTTCTTAGAGAACACTTTACACTGTGTGAATTCGTCTCACAGAGTTACACTGTTGTTTTCATAAAGCAGTTTGATAACACTGTTTTCATGGAATCTTCAGTAGGATATTTGGGAGTGCATTGAGGCCTATGGTGAAAATAAAATATATTCAAATAAAACTGAAAAGAAGCTTTCTGAGAAACTGCTTTGTGATGTGTGAATTCTTCTCACAGAGTTACACTGTTCCTTGCATTTAGCAGTTGGCTTACACTGTTGTCTTGGAATCTCCATTCAGATATTTCATAGCGAATATTGAAACTTGTGGTTACAAAGGATATATCTTCATGTAAAACTAGAAAGAAAAGAAGGGATATTTGGGAGAGTATTGAAGCCTATAGTGGAAACAGAAATATCCTCAGGTAAAAGCTAGACAGAAGCTTCCTGTGAAATTGCTTTATGATGGGTCAATTTATCTCACAGTTACATCATTCTTTTCATGGAGCAGTTCTTTAGCACTCTTCTTGTGGAATCTACAGAGGGATATTTAGGAGCTTGTAGAGGCCTAAGGTGAAAAAACAAAATTCTTCAGGTAACAACTGGGGAGAAGTTTTCAGGGAAACGTCTTTGTGATGTGTGCCTTTGTCTCATAGAACTATACGTTTCTGTTGAGGGAGCACTTTGACATCACTCTTTGTGGTGTCCAAGAAGGGATATTTTGTATCACTTTGAAGCCTCTGGTGGCAAATAAATATCCTCAGATAAAAACCAAAAGGAAGCCTTCTGAGAAACTGCTTTGTGATGTGTGAACTCATCTCACAGAGTTACACCATTCTCTTCTTTGAGCAGTTTGCTAACACTGTTTTCTTGAAATATGCAATGGGATATTTCGAAGTGCATTGATGCTGATGGTGACAAAGGAAATATACTCATATAAAAACTAGAAAGAAGCTTTCTGAGAAACTGCTTTGTGATGAAGTCATTGTCCAGTGTTACACGATTCTTTTCATGGATCAGTTTGGTAGCACTGTTTTTGTGGTGTCTGAGAAGGGGTATTTGGGAGTGCATAGAAGTCGACGGTGGAAAAGGAAATATCCTGAGATGAAAATTACAAAGAAGCTTTCTGAGAAATTTCTTTGTGATGGGTGAATTCATCACACCAAGTTACACTGTTGTTTTCTTTGAGCAGTTTGCTAACACTGTTTTAAAGGGATATTCGGGAGCTCCTAGAGGCCTACAATGAAAAGGAAATAACTTCACATAAAACTGGAGAGAAGATTTTGAGAAAGGGTTTTATGGTGGGTGTATTCATCACATAGAGTTTAATCTTTTTGTTGATTGATCAGTTGGGTATCACTGTTTTGCGGTATTTGAGAGCAGATATTTGGGAGCACATTGAAGCCTATGTGCTTCAAAAGGAAATATCCTCAGATTAAAACTAGAAAGAAGCTTTATGAGAAACTGCTTTGTGATGGGTGAATCCATCTCACAGAATTACACCTTTCCTTTCATCGAGCAGTTTGGTAACATGGTTTTTGTGGAATCTGCAAAGGGATATTCAGGAGTGCACAGAGTCCAGTGGTGAGAAATGAAATATTTTCAGGTTAAAAACTGGGGATAAGCTTTCTGAGAAACTCCTTTGTGATGTGTGCATTCATCTCATAGAGCTAAACGTTTCTGTTGAGGAAGCACTTTGATGTCACTGTTTTAGTGCTTTCTGAGAAGGGGCATTTGAGAGCGCATTGAAGCCTATGTTGGAAAAGGAAATACCCTCAGATAAAAATTAGAAAGAAGCTTCCTGAGAAATCACTTGGTGATGTGTTAATTCAGCTCACAGGGTTACATGATTCTTTTCATGGAGAAGTTTGGTAGCACTGATTTTGGGGAGTCTGAGAAGGGAGAATTTGGATCACATT
>NW_016825615.1:0-1000 GCF_001698545.2 Rhinopithecus bieti | reverse complement strand
GAGGCCTATTTTGAAAAGGAAATATCCTTACAGAAAAACTAGAAAGAAGCTTTCTGAGAAACAGCTTTCTGGTGTGTGAATTCAGCTCACTGAGTTAAAACATTATTTTCATGAAGCAGTTTGGTAGCACTGTTTTTGGGGAATCTAAGAAGGGATGATTTTCATCGCATTGAAGCCTATTGTTACAAAGGAAATAACCTCAGATAGAAACTAGAAATAAATTTTCTGAGAAATTTATTAGTGATGTGTGATTTCATCTCACAGAGTTACACAGTTCTTTTAATTGAGAAGTTTATTAACACTTTTTTTGTGGAATCTGCAATGGGATATTCGAGAACACATTGAGGCCTATGGTGAAAATGTAAATATCCTCTGATAAAACCTAGAAAGAAACATTCTGAGAAACCGTTTTGTGATGTTTTAATTCATATCAAAGAGTTACACAATACATTTCATGCATCAGTTTGGTAGCACTGTTTTTGGGGAATCTGAGAAGGGATACTTTGGGTGTCATTGAAGCCTATAGTGACAAAGGAAATATCCTCAGACAAAAAACAAAAGACAACTTTCTGAGAAACTGCTTTGTGATGTGTAAACTCATCTCACAGATTTACACGTTTCTTTTCATGGAGCAGTTTGCTAACACTGGTTTTATGTAATCTGCAAAGGGATATTCACTAGTCTGTTGAGGCCTACAGTGAAAAAGGAAGTATCTTAACATAAAAAAAGAAAGAATCTTTCTGAGAAACTGCTTTCTGATTCGTGAACTCATCTCACAGCGTTTCCTGATACTTTCCATGGAGCAATTTGGTAGCATGTTTTTGGGGAATCTGAGAAGAGATATTTTGGGTCGCATTGAAGCCTATGGTGACAAAGGAAATAGAGCAGCTAAAACTAGAAAGAAGCTTTCTGAGAAACTTATACGTGAAATGTGTATTCACCTCACAGAGTAACACCTTTCTTTTCATAGAGTAGCTTGTAAACTCTGTTTTCTTGGAAT
>NW_016825614.1:0-1884 GCF_001698545.2 Rhinopithecus bieti | reverse complement strand
TGTGTGTGTGTGTGTGTGTGTGTGTGTGTGTGTGTGTGTGTTTTGTTTTGTTTCTTTTTTTTAAATGGAGTTTCGCTCTTGTTGTCCAGGCTGGAGTGCAGTGGCACAATCTCAGCTCACTGCAATCTCTGCCTCCCGGGTTCAAGCGATTCTCCTGCTTCAGCCTCCCAAGTAGCTGAGATTACAGGTGCCAACCATCACACCCGGCTAATTTTTGTATTTTTAGTAGAGACGGGGGTTTCACCATGTTGGCCAGGCTGGTCTTGAACTCGTGACCTCAGGTGATCTGCCCACTTCAGCCTCCCAAAGTGCTGGGATTACAGGCGTGAGCCACCGTGCCTGGCTTGTGTGTGTGTTTTTAATAGCAATGGGGTCTTGCTATATTGCCAGGCTGGTCTCGAACTCCTAGACTCAAGCAATCCACCTGCCTCAGCCTCCCAGTGTTGGGATTACAGGCGTGAGCCACCATGCCCGGCCTGTATGTTTTTTGTTTCAAAACATTTTTAACTTTTTAAAAAAGTACTATTTACACATGGTTCATATTTCCGAAAGTTGTAAGGGGTTAAGCCAGGAAAAAGCCTCCCATATACGGGCCCTCCAGCCTAGAAGTCCCCAATAATTACTGTGATACTTCTCTAGAAATAATCTGTATATGGATAAAGATGCTTGTTCTAACCCATGTTTTATGACAAACGGTGGCAGACTGTGTTGCTTAACTCACCCTTTTGTGTGTGTGTGTGTGTTGTTTTTGTCTTTTTTTTTTGAGACAGTCTCACTCTGTCACCCAAGCTGGAGTGCAGTGTCGTGATCTCAACTCACTGCAACTTCCACCTCCCAGGCTCAAGTCATTCTCCTGTCTCAGCCTCCTGAGTAGCTGGAATTACAGGTGTGAGTGCCACCACGTCTGGCTAATTTTTGTATATTTAGTATAGACAGGGTTTCACCATGTTGGCCAGGCTGGTCTGGAACTCCTGACCTCAAGTGATATGCCTGCCTCAACTTCCCAAAGTGCTGGGATTACAGGCGTGAGCCATCGTTCCTGGCTAGCAAGACCCCTTCTCTACAAAAAATTTAAAAATTAGCGAGGCTGGGTGCGGTGGCTCACGTAATCCCACACTTTGGGAGGCCGAGGCGGGTGGATCACCTGAGGTCTGGAGTTCAAGACCAGCCTAGTCAACATGGTGAAACCCTGTCTCTACTAAAAATATAAAAAATTAGCCAGGCATGCTGGTGTACGCCTGTAATCCCAACTACCTGGGAGGCTGAAGCAGGAGAATTTATTGAACCCAGGAGATGGAGATTGCAGTAAGCTGAGATTGTGCACTCCAGCCTGGGCAACAGAGCGAGTCTCCATCTCAAAAAAACAAAACACAATAAAAACAAAGTATTACCAACTCCCTTTTAAACAGGAGTTAAAACGTGGATTTCGAAACTCTGTAAAGGCAATGCATCTACGATTCTACAATTATAAGCTTTGAATATTGTGGAATTCTAAGAGTCTAAGATGGTTCTTCCAAGATTCTAGGTTTATAAGACTGTAAAAATAGTAAAAATGAATATCTGTATCTTCTAATGCTTTAGAACAGCTGTTGGCAAATGTTTTCTGTAAAGGGATATATAGCAAATGTATTTGGCTTGATATAAACACTTGACTCTGTCACTGCAGTGCAAAACAGCCAGAAATGACAGGCACATCAATGGGCATGGCTGTGTGCCAATAAAACTCTATTTACCGGCACTGATGTGTGACAGTCATACAATTTTCACACGTGTTGAAATTTTATTTTTCTTTAGATTTTTTCTAAACCTTTAAAATTTCAAAACTAGTATAACCCATTTTTTTTTCCTTTTTTTTTTTTCTTTTTTTTTTTTTTTTTTTTTGAG
>NW_016825613.1:0-1886 GCF_001698545.2 Rhinopithecus bieti | reverse complement strand
GCGCCTGGCCCTTTTCTATGTTCTAAAACAATTTATTTAGCATTAGGATTATTTGAACTCCATAAATGTAGCAGAATTTTCCTGTTAAACCATTTGGACTTCATGTTTTTTATTTTTCAGTGAGAATAGTTATTTCATAACTTCAAAAACTTATTCAATGGAAATTGTGCTGTTTAACTTCCAATATCTACTTGAGTCAATTTTGGTAAACTATATTGTCACACATAATTATCCATTTCATTTTAGTTTTCAAATTTGTTTACGTAAAGGTATGTAAATTAATCTTGTTATAAAAACTACCCTGTGTCAATGGTTACTTACCACTTACGATTTGTTATTCTGTATATTTGTAATTTCTATTAGGTTAATTTATTTGCTTCATTAAACAATTCAAGATACACATCTTTCTTTTTTTTTTTTGAGACAGAGTCTCGCTCTGTCGCCCAGGCTAGAGTGCGGTGTCACGATCTCGGCTCACTGCAAACTCTGCCTTCCAGATTCAAGCAATTCTCCTGCCTCAGCCTCCCGAGTAGCTGGGATTACAGGCGCATGCCACCATGCCCAGCTAACTTTATGTATTTAGTAGAGATGGGGTTTCACCATGTTAGACAGGATGGTCTTGATCTCCTGACCTCGTGATCTGCCTGCTTCGGCCTCCCAAAGTGCTGGGATTACTGGCGTGAACCACAGCGCTGAGCCAAGATAAAAATCTTAATTTTGAATGAGATGTTTTCTGTTCTCTTACTAATTTCTCTTTTTATCTTTATTATTTATTCTCTTGTGCTTTCCATTAATTTACTTGTTTTTCTTTTTCTAACTTTCTAAGTTTGGAATTTACTTATTTTCCTTTCTTCATTTATAATATGTACTGAAGATTATAAATTTTCCCCCGATTAGTGCCTTACCTTTTTTTTTTTTTTAAGAATCTGATATGCTGTGTTTTCATTCCGTTAAGTTTCAGAAATCCTTTATTTCAGTTTCTATTTTCCTTACATCCAATAGTTGTTTTCAGTTTTCCAGATGGAAGGATCTTTCTGCTTTTTTATAAATTTCATTTTAATTTCTAGTTTTGTTGCATGGTGATCATAATTATAATATTTCTACTTTATGAAATTACTAATTTTTCCTTGTGACCTAATATATGAACTATTTTTATGAATGTAAATTGTTTACTTGGGAAGATGATATACTACACTAATTCTTCAACTTTTCTGTAGGGTTTTTTTTTTCTGTAGATTTTTAAAACTTCGAAATAAAGAAATGAGATCTAGAAAATCCCTTTGCATTGAAAATAAAGAAACATACTTGTGAATAAGCCATCAGTCAAGTAAGATATCACAGTGAGTATTCAAATATATTTTAAACTGAATAATGGAAGTCTACACATAAAAATATGTAACATGCAACTAAAGAAGTAGTTACAAGAAAATGGATGATCCAGGCTGGGTGCGGTGGCTCACACCTGTAATCCCAGCACTTTGGGAGGCCGAGACGGGCAGATCACGAGGTCAAGAGATCGAGACCATCCTGGCTAACACGGTGAACCCCGTCTCTACTAAAAATACAAAAAAATTAGCCAGGGGTGGTGGCGGGCGCCTGTAGTCCCAGCTACTCGGGAGGCCGAGGCAGGAGAATGGCGTAAACCCGGGAGGCGGAGCTTGCAGTGAGCCGAGATAGGGCTACTGCACTCCAGCCTGGGCGACAGAGTGAGGCTCCGTCTCAAAAAAAAAAAAGAAAAGAAAAGAAAAGAAAAAAAAAAAAGAAAAATGGATGATACTAATTACTAGAAAAGAAAGAAACTGAAAAAATAAGCCTGATGAAAATAGAAAGGAGGAAGTTGTAAAGATAAGAGGCTCAGGCGCAGTGGCTCATGCCTGTAATCCCAG
>NW_016825612.1:0-824 GCF_001698545.2 Rhinopithecus bieti | reverse complement strand
CGCGGACACCATGTCCCAGCGCTTCTTGGTGACCCCCGCGGCGGGGGATGCGGGGCCCCGGGCCGAGGAAGGCGGCAGCCAGCGCCCCATCCCGAGCCCCCGCTGGGCCCCCGACCCTGGCCTGGACCCCGCAGCCGCGCCCGAGCCGCCAAGCGAGGACCCGCTTCCCATCCTGCGCTACTGCCGCGAGCCCGGCCGCTACGGTAGGTGCGCGCAGGTGCCGAGTCCCCCCGAGGGACGCAGGTGGGTGGCGGCCTGGCGGGGCGGGGCGGGGAAGATGAGGCTCCTGGTCAGCCGGGGGTCGGTCCCTGCCTCGCGTCTCCCCAGCCCAGACGAGCCCGTCGCCCCCGCCGCCCGCCGCGCGCTCTGGGACCTGGGCCGGTTCCCTGTGGGAGTCCCGCCCTGTCCGCGGCCTGCAGGTGACACCGAGTCGGGGCAGGGGCCAGGGGGGACGCCGTCCGCGGGGATGGACCGACAGGTCCCGGGGCGCCCTCTGAACTCGCCGTTCCCGCGGCTGCAGAGTCCCTGCTGGGTCACCTCGTGGGGAAGGCGAGGACCAGGCCGTGGGGAAGGCGAGGACCAGGCCGGAAAGGGGCCCCTGTTCCCGCCCAGGGCTGCCTCTCTCAGGACCACTGCGGGTCCCTGAGGCCTTGGGCGGGGCTGTGGTTTGATTGTTTATAGCGCGGCAGGGTCGCAGGGGTCTGGCCCGGAAGATCTGGGAGGCACTGGGGGCTCGTCCCTGCGGGGAGCAGAGCCGTGTGCTCCTGACCACTCACTGCACACCGGACCCCCGAAGTCGGCGGGACGGGGAGGGGGAGGCAGAG
>NW_016825611.1:0-630 GCF_001698545.2 Rhinopithecus bieti | reverse complement strand
TGTGTGGTGGTATCTCATTTTGGCTTTAATTTGCATTTCCCTTATGTAAATTCTTATATGCTTTTCTTGGATTATTTTCTTATTTTGAATTTTGAGAGTTGTTTAGATACCCTGAACACAAGTTCCTCATCAGATATGTGATTTGCAAATAATTTCTTCCAGTCTGTGGCTTGTCTTTTAATTCTTTTAATAGTTTTAAAGAGTAGTAGAAGTATCTATCTTCAAATATTATGTGGCTCAATATTAAATTGTTTGTAGTAGAAGGACCTTACTACAGTATACTGCCAATTCTTCTCTCCCATCCTTTGTGCTACTGTTGCCATAAATTTTACTTTTATATGTATTATAAACATGCAATACATTGCTACTCTTGTTGCTCTAGTCAGTTGTCATTTGATGCAGGTAAAAATTAAAAAAAAAAAAACCTGATTTTTATATTTAACTTTTTTTCTACTTCCAGTGTTTGTTTGTTTTGTTTTGCTGCAGCTCCAAGTTTCTGTCTGGTATTGTATTTCTTCTGCCTGATGAAGTTCTTTTAATTTTCTTTGGGTAATGTAAGTCACCCAGCTGTGAGTTTTCTCTCCTTTTATTTGTCTGAAAACCCTTATTTCTCTTTCATTTTTGAAAACA
>NW_016825610.1:0-212 GCF_001698545.2 Rhinopithecus bieti | reverse complement strand
CAAACACACACACATACACACACACATAAACACACACACACACACAAACACACACACATAAACACACACACATAAACACACACACACACACACACACACATACACACACACACACACAAACACACACACATACACACACACATAAACACACACACACACACAAACACACACACATAAACACACACACATAAACACACACACACATACACACA
>NW_016825609.1:0-1886 GCF_001698545.2 Rhinopithecus bieti | reverse complement strand
TTTTTTTTTTTTGCGTTATGAAATAACTAGATACTGCCGTGCATTGCTTCTGGATAAAAAGGGACTGCTGTTTCTTAGCCTTTCTGCCTCTTTACTAAATGGATAATTCAGGACTGGGAAATGCAGCTCTATTTCTAAGTTTGTTGTTTACGAAAAACACATGCTAATGTAACAGCGTATGAGGAATTAAAGGGAAAATGTCAAACGCGCCGTGACATCCAAAATGCATTTAGCTGTTGGCTTTTACTACAGGGCCTTTCATTCTCCAGCCGACCCCTCCAAGACCAAGTGTTTTTACGTGTTAGGCTAAAAATAGCCAGCCAAGCCTAACAACTAGCTTCTGATTGGCTCAGAGCAAAGGCCACTCAGCCAATAAGAGCTTCTGGGAACAAAAGCAATTCTTTTGTGTGTGAGATGCTCAACCCACGTCAAAACAGCTTCAGGCTGTAGAAATGATTTTGGTTGAGATTTAACAAGGTAATAATGCATTTCAGCCCTCTGAAAGGTTTGAAGCGGAACAAAGGGAGTAGTGAAATCTACAAAACAAATGAAGCGCTCAAGGCTTTCAGGGGATGAATCATCCGGGTGCCTGGGCTACAAACAGTTGCAAGCTCAGAAAAGAAAAAGCGCTAGGATTCTTTTTTCTTTCTTCCTGAGATTTTAACTTATTTTTTCAAGCGAAAACAAAACAAAAAACTAACGAAAACCATCAAAGGCGTTGTATCTTGACTATGCCCAAATTTGTTGTTATGCTTATTTGCTGATGAATAAAAAGCAATTCGTCCACGGTTCCCTTAAATCTCACAAAGACAAAACAAATGTATCTGTCGTAGATAGTAGGTAGTAAAGCTTCCGAAACTTTGGGCTTTCGTTTTTGGGCATCAAAAATAGCCCACGTTCTTAAAGGCAGGTCTTGATTAATGCTGTGATAGTTCACAAGGTAAGTACATTACAGCAATACTTGATTGTAGAAAAGCACTGAGCTTTCGGAGGTTTTGGCCGCTTTCAAGGCATTGTGCCTCTAGGGGTCACTGTTGTACAGCGGACGAACCTCTTCAGGTCATCCTTTCCCCTTTATTAGTCACTAAAAGAAAATGGGCTTGGTAGGCGCCTTTCAGGTAGAACAAAAGCGAGTGGGGAGTCAGTGTTTGAAACCCTTGAGCATAGTTTATGGTCATCTCTATGGGACAAAGCATCCCATAACAATGCAGATTACTTTACATGGAAATGAAATGCCATAAAGGACAAAATGTTGCTACAGTAACCACTGAAAATGTTACCTAACATATAGGAGCTCATAAGCCATTTCATGGCCTTAAACTGGCTTTATTGTATGGAAAATAATTAAAAGATGATGCGGTGCTTTATAGGCTTCCTTTTTAGGAAACACGGAAGGACCCACACTTCAACCTCTCACATAGGAAACCAAGTCCTGAACACTGTTGGCAGAGAAATGCAGGTCACAAACAGACTGTTCCCATGTTCTCTTCCTAGAAAACTGTGGATTCTATGTAACTTTTTCTCTTGAATATAGCTTTTATGATAAACAATTAGTAAATGAATCCTTAATTAAGCTTTATTCCTGGTGTGGCACAACGAGACCTAAGAAAATCAAACATCTCAGTAAAACTGAAACATATTTTTATTGTCTGATTGGTTATAATCAAGAAACAATATTTCTGTAACGGTTAGCTGTTTAAGGAAATGCATAATCTGTCATGAAATATTGCATTCATCAATTATTGGCCCCAATTGCATTTATGAGCCTATAATCTTTTGCCATAAAATATGGATGTTGGGGAGAGGGACTGCAGAAAGGAGTATCATATTCATTAACCAATACTACAGAAACTAAAAGTGGTAGTAGACCCTTTTTTTTTTTTTTT
>NW_016825608.1:0-1887 GCF_001698545.2 Rhinopithecus bieti | reverse complement strand
AAAAAAAAAAAAAAAAAAAGTATGATGATAATAGCCATAATTATTAAGCATAAATCTGTCATCCTCAACAAAGCTAAATATTTGAAAATAACCTATATCTAACCTCACCACCCCTCATCATTTCAACTTCTGCCTCACCTGCTCAGGCCTGAATCCCACGTTCAATAGTCTCTTACTTTCCTTTTTATACAGTTCATGTCTTTTTCTATGCGTAAGTTACAAACTTAGGGCGGTTGTGATGCTCTGCTTTTTATATGAGACATCTCAACTAGTTTATTTCTCCCTAAGTGTCAAAATCTTAAAAGTAGTGTGCCTCAAGATCAATGACCTATAGCAATTAACCCTGGTTAATTGGACAGATTTGTTTACTCGAAATAGATTTTCAAGGCCAGTTTTTTGAAATGCTTCCCTTCTGGAAAAATTGGAGCATTCTTTCCTGTCCTTTTTTTTCTAAATTGTTCATTTGTACTATAATTATCTTAGATTGATTCTGATTCTGATTCCCTCACTCTGCAATCTCATTTCCACATGTTATTTTATAGACTTTGGGAGTATTTCCTTCTCTGCAATTTTTCGGAAGAGTCTTAATGGAATTGCTATTAGCCACTCTTTCAATGTTTGGTAGAATTGAGCAATAAAGCCATTGGGTCCTCAGTTTTTCTTTGAGGAAAACTTTTTTTTTTCTTATCTTGATGTTTGTCAGTTCAGGTTTTTATCTTGGTATTGTTCAATTCAGGTTTTGAGTTTTCTCATAGTTCAGTTGTGGTAGGTGGTATATATCTAGAAATTTACCCATTTCTTCTAGGTTTTCCAGTTTACTGGCATACAGTTGCTCATAATGGTCTCTAATGATCCTTTGAATTGTGGTGTCAGTTGTAATGTCCCCTTTTTCATCTCTGGTCTTATTTGGGCCTTATCTCTTTTATTCTCAGTCTGGTTAAAGATTTATCAATTTTGTTTACCTTTTCAAAAACCTAACTTTCAATTTTACCTTTTGTATTTTTTTGAGTATCAATTTTATTTATGCTCTGATCTTTACTTTTTTCTATTAATTTTGGGTTTCGTTTGCTCTTGCTTTTCTGATTCTTTAGGATTCATCACTCTGTTGTTTATTTGAAGTTTTTCTACCTTTCTGATGTAGGCAGTTATTGCTATAAATTTCCCTCTTTGCACTGCTTTTGCTGTACCCCATAGACTGGGGTATGTTGTGTTTCCATTTTTATTTGTTTTAAGATGTATTTTAATTTTCTTCTTTTATTTGACCTTTGGTCAATGGTCATTCGGGAGCACATTGCTTAATTTCTATATGTTTGTATACTTTCTGAAATTGCTCATTTTTAATGTTAGTTCTATTATGTTGTATTCAGATAAAATACTTGATATGATTTCTGTTTTCAGAATTTTTGAGAATTGTTTTGTGGACTAACATATGGTCTATCTTTGTGAATTTTTCATGTGCTAAAGAGAAAAAAGTGTATTCTGCAACTGTTGAATGAAATGTTCTGTAAATATCTGTTAAGTGCATTTAGTCTATAGTGCAGATTAAGCTCATTATTTCTTTGTTAATCTTTTATCTGGATGAGCTGTCCAATGCCAAAAGTGGGGTGGTGTGTTGAAGTCTCCAGCTTTAACTGAATTGGAATCTATCTCTCTCTTAAGGTCTAATAATATTCGCTTTATTTCTCCGAGTACTCCAGTTTTGGGTGCATGGATATTTACAATTGTTATACCCTCTTACTGAACTTATTGCTTTATTATATATAATGACATTCTTTGTCACATGTTAAAATTTTTGTCATGATCTATTACATCTGATATAAGCATAGCTACTCCAACTCTTTTTCTGTTTCCATTTGCATGATTTTTTTTCTTTATTTTTAGTATATA
>NW_016825607.1:86431-106175 GCF_001698545.2 Rhinopithecus bieti | reverse complement strand
ACATTTCTGTCTAGTCTCTTCCGGTTTCTATAACAAAATACCCTACACTGGGTAACTTATAAGCAAAAGAAATGTATTACTCACAATTCTGGAGGCTTGAAAGTTCAATATGAAGAGGTTAGCAAATTTAGTGTCTGTTAAGGACCAGCTCTCTGCTTCAAATGTGGCACCTTCTACCTGTGTCCTCACATCGCAGAAAGAGGGAGAAAGCTCCCATGACCTCTTTTATTTTAAGTTTGGGGATACATGTGCAGAATGTGTAGGTTTGTTACAGAGGTATACATGTGTCATGGTGGTTTGCTGCACCTATTGATCCATCCTCTAAGTTCCCTCCCCTTGCCCCCAATCCCCAACAGGCCCTGGTGTGTGTTGTTCTCCTCCCTGTGTCCATGTGTTCTCATTGTTCAACTTCCACTTATGAGTGAGAACATGTGGTGTTTGGTTTTCTGTTCCTGTGTTAGTTTGCTGAGGACGATGGCTTCCAGCTTCATCCATGTCCCTGCAAAGGACATGATCTCATTCTTTTTATGGCTGAGTAGTATTCCATGGTGTAAATGTACCATATTCTCTTCATCCAGTCTATCAATGATGGACATTTGAATTGGTTTCATGACCTTGCTATTATAAATAGTGCTGCAATAAACAGACATGTGCATGTGTCTTTATAGTATAATAATTTATATTCCTTTGGGTATATACCCAGTAATGGGGTTGCTGGGTCAAATGGTATTTCTGCTCCTAAATCCTTGAGGAATTGCCATACTGTCTTCCATAATGGTTGAACTAATTTACATTCCCACCAACAGCGTAAAAGCATTCCTATGTCTCCACAGCCTAGCCAGCATCTATTGTTTCTCAACTTTTTAATAATCACCACTCTAACTGGCATGAGATGGTATCTCATTGTGGTTTTGATTTGCATTTCTCTGATGATCAGTGATGTTGAGCTTTTTTTCATGTTTGTTGGCCACATAAATGTCTTCTTTTGAGAAGTGTCTACTCATATCCTTTGCCCACTTTTTGATGGAGCTGTTTGGCTTTTTTCTTGTGAATGTGTTTAAGGTCCTATAAATAATGAATATTAGACCTTTGTTGATGGGTAGATGGCCAAAATTTTCTCCCATTCTGTAGGTTGCTGTTCACTCTGATGATAGTTTCTTTTGCTGTGCAGAAGCTCTTAATTTAATTAAATCCCATTTGTCAATTTTGGCTTTTGTTGCAATTGCTTTAGGTGTTTTCATCATAAAGCTTTTACCCATAACTGTGTCTTGAATGATATTGCCTAGGTTTTCTTCAAAGGTTTTTTTTTTATGATTTTTGGTTTTACATTTAAGTCTTTCATCCATCTAGATTGAATCTTTGTATAAGGTATAAGGAAAGGGTCCAGTTTCAGCTTTCTGCATATGGCTAGACAGCTTTTCCCCACAACCATTTATTGAATAGGGCCAATCTTCCTCTCCATTGCTTGTATTTTGTCAGGTTTGTTAAGACTCAGATGGCCTGTAGGATGTGTGTTGTTATTTCTGAGCGCCTTCTGCCCTCTCTGTTCTGTTGGTCTGAGTATATCTGTTTTGGTACCAGTACCATGCCTGTTTTGGTCTTACTGTAGCCTCTGCTAGTATAGTTTGAAGTCAGGTAGCCTGATGCCTCCAGCTTTTGTTTTCTTTTTTGCTTAGGACTGTCTTGGATTATGTGGCGCTCTTTTTCGGATCCATCATGAATTTAAAGTAGATTTTTTCCAATTCTGTGGAAGAAAAGTCAGTGGTAACTCGGATGGCGATGCATTGATCTATAAATTACTTTTTGGGCCAATATGCCATTTCATGATATTTGATTCCTTTCTACCATTGAGCACTGGAATGTTGCTTCCATTTTTTTGTGTGTACCCTCTTTTATTTTGTTGAGGCAGTGGTTTGTGCTTCTCCTTGAAGAGCGTCCTTCACATCCCTTGTAAGTTGCCGATCCTAGCATTTTATTCTTTTTGCTAGCAATTGAATGGGAGTTCATCCATGATTTGGCTCGTATGTTTGTCTGTTTTACTGGTGTATAGGAATGCTTTTCGTGATAGCTTGCACATTGATTTTGTATCCTGCCAGAACTTTGCTGCAAGTCTGCTTATCAGCTTTAAGGCGGAGGATTTTGGGCCTGAGGACGATGGTGTCTTCTAAATGCTACAATCATGTCATCTGCAAACAGGGACAATTTGACTTCCTACTTTTCCTAATTGAATACCTTTTATTTGTTTCTCTTGCCTGATTTGCCCATTGCCCTGGCTAGAACTTCCAATACTATGCTGAATAGGAGCAGTTAGAGAAGGCATCTTTGTCTTGTACCAGTTTTCAAAGGGAATACTCCCAGCTTTTGCCCATTTAATATGATATTGCCTGTGGGTTTGTCATAAATAGCTCTTAATATTTTTAGATATGTTCTATCAATACCTATTTTAGTGTGAGTTTTTAACATAAAGGGATGTTGAATTTTATCAAAGGCCTTATCTGCATCTATTGAGATAATTATGTGTTTTTGGTGTTTTTTTTTGTTTTGTTTTGTTTTTTTTGGTTCTGTTTATGTGACGGATTGTGTTTATTGATTTGTATATGTTGAAGTAGCCTTGCATCCCAGGGATGAAGCTGACTGGATCATGGTCGATAAACTTTTTAATATGCTGCTGGATTCTGTTTGCCAGTATTGTATTGAGGATTTTTGCATCAATGTTCATCGTGGATATTGGCCTGGAGTTTCCTTTTTCTGTTGTGCCTCTATCAGGTTTTGGTATCAGGATAATGCTGGCTTCATAAAATGAGTTAGGGAGGAGTCCCACCTTTTTAATTGTTTGGAATAGTTTCAGAAGGAATGGTACCAGCCCCTCTTTGTACCTGTGGTAGAATTCGGCTGTGAATCCATCTGTTCCTGAGCTTTTTTTGGTTGGTAGCCTATTAATTACTGCCTCAATTTCAGAACTTGTTATTATTGGTGTATTCAAGGATTTGACTTCTCCTTGGTTTAGTCTTGGGAGTGTATGTGTGTCCAGGAATTTATCCATCTCTTCTAGATTTTCTAGTTTATTTGCATAGAGGTGTTTATAATATTATCTGATGGTAGTTTGTATTTTTGTGGAGTCAGTGTTGATCTCCCCTTTACCATTTTTTATTGTGTCTATTTGATTCTTCTCTATATTCTTTTTTATTAGTCTATCTGTCTTTCTATTTTGTTAATCTTTTCAAAAAATCAGCTCCTGGGTTCATTGATTTTTTGGAGCGTTTTTCATCTCTCTATCTCCTTCAGTTCTGCTCTAATCTTTGTCATTTCTTGTCTTCTACTAGCTTTTGGATTTGTTTGTTCTTGCTTCTTTAGCTCTTTTAATTGTGATGTTAGAATGTCAAATTGAGATCTTTCTAGCTTTCTGATGTGGGCATTTAGTACTATAAATTTCCCTGCTAACACTCCTTTAGCTGTGTCCTGGAGATTTTGGTATGTTGTCTCCTTTTGATCATTGGTCTCAAAGAACGTCTTGATTTCTGCCTTAATTTTATTATTTACCCAGGAGTCATTCAGGAACAGGTTGTTCAATTTCCATGTAATTGTGTGGTTTTGAGTAAGTTTCTTAATCCTGAGTTCTAATTTGATCACACTGTGGTCTGAGAGACTGTTATGATTTCAGTTTTTTGCATTTGCTAAGGAATGTTTTACTTTAAATTACGTGATCGATTTTAGAGTAAGTGTCATGTGGCATTGAGGAGAATGTATATTCTGTTGATTTGGGGTTGACAGTTCTATAGATGTCTATTAGGTCCACTTGATCCATAGCTGAGTTGCAGTCCTGAAAATCCTTGCTAGTTTTCTGTCTCGATCTGTCTAATATTGTCAGTGGGATGTTAAAGTCTCCCACTATATTGTATGGGTGTCTAAGTCTCTTTGTACATCTCAAAGAACTTGTTTTATGAATCTGGGTGCTCTTGTATTGGGTACATATATATTTAGGATAGTTAGCTCTTCTTGTTAAATTTTCCCTTGACCAATATGTCCTTCTTTGTCTTTTTAAACTTTGTTGTTTTAAAGTCTGTTTTGTCAGAGACTAGGATTGCAACCCCTGATTTTTTGCTTTTCATTTGCTTTGTGGATTTTCTTCCATCCCTTTATTTTGAGCCTATGTTGGTCTTTGCCCATGAGATGGGTCTCCCGAATACAGCACACTGATGNGCTCACTGCAGCCTCCACCTTCTGGGTTCAAGAGGTTCTCCTGCCTCAGCCTCCTGAGTAGCTGGGACTACAGGAGCGTGCCACAATGCTCAGTTAATTTTTGTATTTTTAGTAGAGATGGGTTTTCACCATGTTGGCCAGGATGGTCTCGATCTTTTAACCTCATAATCTGCACCTCAGCCTCCCAAAGTGCTGGAATTACAGCTATGAGCCACTGCGCCCAGTCCTCAGACTCTTTTTTAATGGAACTAAGCCCTCTGCTGGAGGTAAGACCCTCACGATCTAATCACCTCTCAAAAGCCCTACCTTTTAATACCATCACATTGAAAATTATGATTCCATATATGGATTTTTGGGAGAGCACATCAGACGATGGCACCTCCCGAAGACCTGAACTCTTACCACAATCACATTGGGGATTTAGATTTCAAGATATGAATTTGGGGGTGGGGAAACACAAGTATTCAGTATGTAACAAAGGCATCAAAAACCCCACAAAACCACAGACTGGCATTCCTTATGAATGTAAATGGAAAAATTCTTAAAGCAATACTAAAACAAAATTTGGCCACACATAAAAAGGTTTATGTACCATAACCAAGTAGAATTTATCCCAGCAATTCAAAGTTAATTCAGTACATGAAAATCAATAAAATAATATACCATATGAATAGAACAAAGGACTAGAAATACAGAAACATCTCAATAGATATAGAAAAACATTTGACAAAATTCAATGTCCTTTCATGATGAAAACACTAAATTACTTTTTAAAACTAAGAATAGACAGAAATTTTCTCAACCTGAAAGTGGGCATGTATGGAAACTCATAGTTCTTACCAAAAAGGAAACCAAGAAAATAATTATAATTACAATAGTACCAGAAAGAATTAAATATTTAGAAATAAAAGTAAAAAAAAGAAGTATAAGAAAACTATACTGTTCACTGAAAAACTATAAAATATCATTAAATATTGAAGATAGTTTAAATATAAAGACATTCCATGTTTATGAATTGAAAGTCTTATAACTACTATGACAGTAATACCTTGAAAATACATGTACAAATACAACACATTTCTTGTCAAAAATCCCTGCTGGCTCCTTCTGCAGAAATTGGCAAGCTGAGTCACTCAGAGAGAGATATAAGGCAGCCTAACTATCTAAAACAATCTTGATAATAATGAACAATGTTGAAAGACTGTCAGTTTCTTGTTTCAATACTTACTATAAACTAGACTGATCAAGACAATGTGGGAATGGCATAAGCATATTCATATAAATCAACTGAAAGTCTAAAAATATGTCCTCATGTTTCTGTTCAGTTGATTTTCAACAAGGGTGCCAAGACAATTAAATGGGGGGGAGATTAATAGTCTTCAACAGATGGTGCTGCACCAGCTGAATTTCAACATAACAAAAGATTGAAATTGAAACCATCCCTGACATTATATACAAAAATCAATAATGAATGGATGAAAAACCTATTTGGAAAAAATAAAATGTTAAAAATCTTGGGCAAAAACATAATAGTAAATCTTTGCAATCTTAGGTAAGTCAAAGCCTTCTAGTCTATAATCAAAAGCACAAGAAAAAAGAGAGAAAAAAATAGATAAATTGGACTTTAAAAAAATTTAAAATTTTGTGCTGCAAATGATAACATCAGTGAAAACATAATCAACAGAATGGGAGAAAAATATGTATAAATCATATATCTTATAATGAAATAATATTCAGAATACATAAAAATAGAAAAAAAAATTAACAAAACGAATGGAAGTCTTGTAGAATAAAAGCTACATACATCATTGAAAGAAATTTAAAAAGACCAGAAAAATTTGAAAGATATTACTATGTTATTGGTCTGAATAACTAACACTGCTAAAATGACAATACTTTCAAAATTATCTGCAAATTATATAAAAACTCTGTTAACACCTCAGCTATTTTATATGCAAAAATTGAAAAGCTCATTCTAACATTTACATAAAGACACAAGGGTCCCAGAGTAGCCCATCAACATTTCTTTTAAAGAACATATTTGGAGGACTTACACTTCAATTTGAAGATATACTGCAATGCTGCAATAATCAAGCCATAATGGTATTGGCATAGTGATAAACATAGAGACCATTCAAGCAGAATGGACAGTCTGTAAGTAAAATATTATATGAATTGTCAATTGATTTTTCACAAGTGTCCAAGATAGTCTAATGGCAAAAAGTACTATTTTCAAAAAATGGCATTGGGATAACTAGCTACTCACTTGCAAAAGAATGATGTTGGACCCTACCTCACACCATATATGAAAATAAACTGACAATGGATCATAGATCTAATTCTAAGAGCTAAATTTATAAAACTTTTAGAAGAAAACATAGAAGTAAATCTTCATTAATTTGATTAGGCAATGTTTTCTTACATAGAAACCTAGCATGTAAGTGACAAAACAAACATCACTTTTATATAATCAAAATTAAAGCACTCATGCTTTAATGGTCATCATAAGAAAGTAAAAAATAGCCAAGAGACTGTAAGATAATGTTGGCAAATTATGTATTTGACAAGTAACTTACACTGAAGATATATAAAATCTCTTATAACCCAATAACAAAGAGATAAATAACCCAATTAAAACATGGGGAAAGGATTTGCACAGACACCTAACCAAAGAAGTCAAACAAATGGCAAATAAGCACATGAAAAGATGCGCAACACCATATGTTAGTCATTGGGGAAATGCAAATCGACACCACAATGAGATACCACTTCACGCACAATAGAATGATTATAATAAAAAAGACAGATTAAATCAAGCATTAGTAAGGAAGTGGAGAAATTAGAACCCTTATGTATTTATTTTTGGTGGGAATATAAAATACTGCAGCTGCTTTGGAAAACAGCTTGGAAGCTCTTCAAATATTAAACATATGGTTACCATGCAACCCAGCAATTCCTCTACTAAGTATATACTAAAGATAATGGAAAACCTATGTCCACACAATTATACATTCACAGCATCATTATTTATAATAGGAAAAACTGAAATACTTCAACTCTTCATCAAATGATAACTGAAAAAATAAAATGTGATCCATTCATGTAATGGAATATTATTCAGCCACAAAAAGGAATGAAGTACTGATATGTGCTGCCGTATGGATGAACCCTGAAAACTTTTTGTTAAGTCAAAGAAGCCAGACACAGAATAAGACATATAAAATGTGCAGATGAGGCAAATTCATAAAGACAGAATGTAATTAGTGTTTTCCATAACCTTGTTACATGGGGGTGTGAGGATAGCATGTGTTGAGTGACTGCTAATTGGTATCAGCTTCTTTCTGGAGGTGTCGAGAATGAGATAGTGGTAGTGGCTGCACAACTCTGTGAATATACTAATATCCACTTATTATATATTTTTAAAGTATGTTTATCATTTATAAATTAAATCTCAATAAAGCTTTTGTATTTAATTGAATCTGAAAAGAGAGTGCATTCTAAGAAAGCATAACTCAACGGGTAATACCTCCTTCCTTTGGTACACCAAAAGCTATATTCCCTTGTACTTGGACCCCACAGGCATCCATAGCATTGATTTTTACATAGCTCTGATGAGGGCAGAAGAATCTTGAGCTCCTAGCAATAAACTGTGCTTCCAAGAGAAATGACAGGGTTTTTCAAGGACACTAAACCAACGTCTTCAGCTCTCTGCATCTTGAGTAGATCTGGCTCTGATTACAGCACTGGATTCCAAGAATGTTTCCATGAATATTAAAAGTGTAAAACAATGTAATGTTTTGAGCAAGAAGATATATACTATGTAAATTTTTGGCCAGAGGCAGGAGAAACATATGATATAAATGAGGAACAAGTACATGAAAGCATTTGGAAATGAAGGAGAGAAGGGAAGAAGAGGGGGAGAAATAAATGAGAGAACAAATAAATAAGAATTTCAAGATAATGAGGGTTACCCCAAAATTAAAAGAAGAAAATATCATAATTAGTGACTCGGATTTAGCATGCTTATTGGGTTTGTGTGGCTAAGGAAGACCTGTCTTAGCAAGTAGCATTTCAACTAAGATTAGAAAAAGAAAGAACAGTCATTTGAAACTTTGAAACAGGAACATTTCAGGTGGAGGAGAAGCAGTTTCAAAAGTCATTGAACAATGCATTAACTTGTTTTCTGTTGCTTATAACAAAATATCTGAAACTGAGTAATTTATAAAAACAAAAGGAATTTATTTCTTACAGTTATGGAAGCTGGGAAGTGCAAGGTCAAGGGAGTACATCTGCTAAGAACCTCCCTGCTGGTGGGGACTCTCTGCAGTATCCCAAAGCAGCCCAAGGCAGCACATAGCGAGGGGTCTGAACATGCTAACATGTTGTCTTGGGTCTCTTTTTCTCTTCTTCTAAACCCACCAGTTCCCATTCCATTATAATGTATTAATCCATTAATGATATCAATCCATTCATGAAGGCAGAGCCCTCACAATCCAATCACCTCTTAAAGGTCCCACCTGTCAATACTGCAACATTGGAAATTAAATTTCAAAATAAGTTTTGGAGGGGACAAATATTCAAACTATAGCAAAGAAGTAGAAGTAACCAGGATCATGGTAGTAAAGATACTATACAGTTTGCAAGTAAAAAGTGCTAATAAAAAGTGGTATAAAAGTGGATAGTGATCAGTGATGCAGGGTTTTGCAAGCCGTGTCAAGAATTTGAATATTGTTCTGTTTGCAAAGGAAAGTAATTGTAAGGTTTTGTGCACGAGAGGGTCATGATCTGATTTATGTTTCTAAAATCAAACAGAAGCATATTGAGTCGTTGATAATATTTCCTAAACTGGATGTTTTATGTGGCAATGGAATTGTTGAATTTAATGAAGAAACTAGTTACAAACTCAAATTTGCATTAATGATACATTAATGATAAAATACAAAATTTTATTGTGTCCCAACAGAGAAACTTTGTTTTGATAAAATGTAGTGATTCTCACACAAGATTTGGAAGCCAAACATCAATATTTTATAAGTAATATTTCATAAATAATATTTAATTTTGAAGATAGATATACATTTTAATTTTACCATAGGTTTCAAATGATGCTTCATTTATCCTTTAATGTCTATTTACTATAACTTGGAATAGATTGCCGTTAATCTTTGGACACATTCAAAATATGGTAAGTACAGTGTCAGTGGATATCTACTTCTTATTATTTTGGAAAAGGATGGGAAGACAATTTGGTGGAACTGAATACAGGCAGGCCTGAAACAAACTTAATCGAGATGGTCAATGCCAGAGACTCCTGACCTCAACTCGTGATTCAACCCAGCCTACTGTAGTTGCCAGAAATGTGACAACACTGGTGTGTACTACGTTCTAAGAATATAAATGGTATAGAAGTAATTATTCCCAGGCCAAATTGCATTTGTACCTTAATGCAGTTGATTTTGAGTTTCTGTCTGATTGCATCACATTAGCAGATTTTAATAAGTAAATTATGACCGTGTGACTCTCAGAAGAGTTTAGGATAACTACATGAGTACAAACAAATCCCTCCCTGCTCCAAGAAATGTCTAGATTGAGTTTCTCAAAGCGCTTGGTGAATCTGATATTAGTCACATGTTATTACAAGCAGTAGGGTAACTTCATGGGGACCTGAATACAAAGGGAGAGTGCCCCTACAATGAAAAGAGTGTTCCTGAGTCTCCTGCTTTAGCCATTTTCATGCAGCTGTGTTTGAGTGTCTTTTACTTGCATTCGAGATTGTGTCTTTTATCAGTGTCTCTGGGTACCATCAACATTGCTTCAATCACACACCATCTGTCATTAACAGCTATTACTTTGTTTAATATTGAATCTCCATCATTAACTGGAAACAAAAGGCCCAGTTTAACTTAGGTTTATTTAAACAGACATGAAGTGTCACTTAAAATACGTTCTCAGTACATTCCTGAATATCTGTAGTTAAGGAAACTATTGTATTCTCATTCCCCTTTGGCAGACCATTAGATGTTTGGACTGATCTAAAGATACAGTAAAATTTTATAATAAAATATATAGAATCTGAGAAAAGTATATGCTTGGTACCTGTACTTATTACTTACTTGCTTGAAGGCAATTGAGATTTGAGGTGAAAGACAAGTATATTGGATTTTAAAATTCCATAAGCAATTATCAGTCAGTTAAAAATATCCTACAGTAGAAGGCAATGTATATATTCATTTTACTCATTTCCAGTTTTTGATCACTTAGTGAAAGCAGCTATCTTTGAGAAATGACTAGGTCACTCTGAAAGTGACAAGGAAAGAAATTAAGTAACAGGTATAGATCTGACTTCCATCCCATGTGCTCTTCTTACAGAGTAACTAACATTCTGTGATCTTGAATCTTGGTAGGATTTATGGTGGCTACAACCAATAGAGTATGGTTAAAAGTGATTCTATTTGACTTCCAAGATGAGTTCATAAAAAGACACATCTTCCTCCCCGCTCCCCTCTCTTTGTCTCTCTCTCTCAGGATGCTTCCTTTGGGGACCATTCTTCCATATTGTGAGGAAGCTTGGGCCATGTGGAGAGGCCATACTTGGGTGTTCTAACCAACAGCCTTAGCTAAGGTTTCAGTCAACAGCCAGCGCCTACCACCAGTCACGTGATGAAATGACCCTTCAGAAGATTCCATCCCCCTAGCCATCAAGTCACTTCAGGTGATGCCAATTGGAGCACAGATAAGTCAGCCTCCCCAATCCTAGACTTAATTGTAGAGTCATGAATAAAATAAATGTTCGTTGTTTTAAGACAGTAAATTCGGGGTAATTATTTTTACAGAGCCATTGAAACTAAAATAACCCCAAGCTTATATATCCAACTACTTGATTGCCAAGTTCAATTCTAAAACGATAAAAGTCAAATTCCTTATTATTCCCTCACATCTTGTTCCTAAGCAGTCTTTTTTTAAATCTCAGTAAATGACAATTTTATTTTTCCAGTTTCTTAAACCGTAAACCATAGACTCATCTTTGATTTGTCTCTCTCTTACACCTGATATAAAGTATGTCACTGTTAGCTTTAACTTCACACTGTATCCTAAACATGACAACTTTTCCCACATTCAGCACTTCTACCTGGTTTAAGCTATCGATAATTTTTATTTAGACTATTTCAGTAGCCTTCTGAATGGTCTTTCTGTTTAATCCCTATCTTTACTTTCTGTTGCTATAACAGAATACCTGAGACTTGGTGATTTATAAAGGAAAGAGGTGTATTTAGCTCATGAACCTGGAAGTTAGGAGGTCCAAGACTGGACAGCTGCATCTGGCTGGCTTCTGGTGAGAGCTACATGCTGCATCATAACATAGTGTGGCAACGGAAGGGGGAGCAGGCATGTGCAGAGATCAAAGATGAGAGGCAGTTTTGTTTCATAACAATCCACTCTCTTAGTAACTAATCTGGTATTTTGAAAGCAAGAACTCACTCCCTTGGGAAAGGCATTAATTCCTCTTAATGATCTAATAACCTCTTAGAGACCCTGCCTCTCATCATAGCTACATTGGGAAACAAGTCTCAATGTGAGTTTTAGTGGGAGCAAATCATATTTAAACAATAGCAACTCCTCAACTTCCTATACCATACGACATCCAGAGGAATTCTTCTGGAATGTATTACTTCATTGCTCCTTATGAGTAAAGAACAAGGTCTTTAAAATAAGCCCCCAGTTTTCTCTCTATTTTCATGGCCTCATATTCTTCTCCTTGCTCACTCAGCAGTAGTTACACTTGCCTCAGTGTTACTCCATGATCACACCACGTACTTTCTTGTCTTTGCTGTTTCTGCTGCCTGAAATACTTTTTTCATTAGTTACCGTGTTGCTCAGTTCTTCACTCCATTATGTACAAATATTTCTTCAGAGAAGCATTCCTTGATCAACTTATTTTTTAGCATTTTTTGTTTTCTGTTTGTTACTTATCAACATTTGACATTGTTACCCATTATACATTTATTTGTTATATCTTAATACTTACTAAAATGTAAGGTTCATAAGGGCAAGAACTTTTTCTTTTTTGTTAGCTGATGTAATCCAGCACCTAGAACAATGCTTGGTATAAAGTAGCTGCTCAAGAAATATTTGTTGATTATAAAATCAGGAGGCTTCTAAAATCTCCTTATCCAGTAGTCTTGAAAAATAACAATAAGATGTTATAGAATCTTTTCTACAGAAAGTAGAAAAAGATAGCTGAATATTTCCAAAGACCATTAATTTTATCTTTTATTGTGTTACTGCTATGTGCTAAGCACTTACGTCTCAACAAGGGGGGCATGTAGAATACAGTTTATTATGGTATTTTAAAATTGTTGCCTTCAATGAACTTAAAAACAGGTATAATGAAAGGTTCCAGGTCCTATGATAGGATTTTTTTAAAGAAAAGAAACAAGAGAACACAAAGGAAGGATTTTTTTATTCTATCTGGAGAAGACAGCTTAGAGAAACTCCATATGGAGTCTTGAAAGATAAGCACTTTGCCAAGTAAATGGAAGAGGTAGTATTGGAGGTACATGAGGGCATTCCAAGATTTAGGAGCAACATGAACAAAGAAATGCCTACGTGAAAGAGTTTGGCATATTTGAGGCTTGAAACCCTCCTATGGATGGAGTTTGTGTAAAATGTAGTGTTATGTGAAAGAGGAGATCGAAGAGGTAAGGGAGACAGGGGAAAATGTGTAACAGGACTTCAATGTCATATTTGTTTGGCATTAATGTGTAGTGAATGGAGATCCTACAAAGGTTTTAAGCATGGCTCTTTCATATTTTAAGATTCTTAATGACTAAAGATGTGGCTAAATAATTTGGTCAGTCCAATTCTTTGTGTCTTATCCACACAGCACAATGAGCTTTCAGGCACACACAAATACTTCTCATAAATAGTTCTTCAAGGAAGGAATTGGACCAGCTGCATCAATCAAGTCTAAACAAGCTACAGTCATAGAAACACCACGTATTTGTTTAAAAAAAAAAAAAAAAGTACAGTTCTCAGTTCTTTTTATAGGCCTAATTTACGAAACAATGCTAGGTACTACAATTAAAAATAAATAAATGACAAGATTACATATTTCAGAACTAGACNATATATATATATATATATATCTCAAAGGATGTTTTTGAAGTATTAACTTACATGATCACAAGGTCCCACAATAGGCTGTCTTCAAGCTGCCAGGCAAGGAGAGCCTGGTCCAGGGCCCCAAACTGAAGAACTTGGAGTCTGATGTTTGAGGGCAGGAAGCATCCAGCACGGGAGAAAGACGTAGGCTGGGAGGCTAGGCCAGTCTCCCCTTCACATTTTTCTGCCTGCTTTGTATTTGCTGACAGCTGATTAGATTGTGCTCACCAGATTAAAGGTGGATCTGCCTTCCCCAGCCCACTGACTCAAATGTTAATATCTTTTGGCAACACCCTCACAGACACACCCAGGATTAATACTTTGTATCCTTCAATCCAATCAAGTTGACAGTATTAACCATCACAAGTGGTTATTGCCTCCTGTTGTTTATTCCATATATAGTCCCCTTTTACACGGAATAGGACTGACTTGTGCAACTAACAGTGTTCTGCAGAAATAACACTTAGTGAGTTCTAAGGTTAGTTTATAAAACCTATTGTATGCTCTCTTTTGTTACTTATTGATCACTCACTCTAGGAGAAGCCACTCATCACATTCATGAAGACACTCATGTAGCCCTACAAAGAGCTCTACATGATGAGAAAAATTGAGGTCCTCTGCCAATATTCAAAACAGACTTGCCAGCCATGTTCATGAGCCTTGGACTCAGATCATTGAATCCTAGTCAAGTTTTCAGATGACTCCATCACCACTTGACATTTTGACTGTGTAGGGAGAATTTTTTTTTTTTTCTTTTTTCAAGCAACATGGGTCTTAGTGGTTAAGGGAGAGTAGGGTGAGTAGGGAGTGGGGAAGCTGCAAATTAATTGACAACAGACAGATTAACAAGAGAAAGTTTATTTCACATGCACATGTGAACACTTTAAAAGGACAGGTTCCCCAGAGAGTCAGAGGTAGGGATTTATACAGAAGTTTAACAAAAGTGTGTGTGTGTGTTGTCAGGGGAGCAGTGGGGGAGTGCTTAGGGCTTCAAAAGGAAAGTGTGGGAGGGTCTATTGGGCTGCTTTATACAATTTCTTATCCCAGTGCTAATGGGCAGTCTCCTTCCTGTCTGGAAGCTCCCTTTGAGGAGGATTTATTGCCGCTGAATTCTTGGAAAATACTACTTTAATGATCAATCAAAAGGACATTCAGATGAGGCCTTTTTTACAGCTGCTATTGGTCCAAAAGTTTTCAGTTAAAAGTAGTTTTTATGTTATTCTGGGAGAGAAGTAGTTGTTCCCTTCAACTGCAACTTCATAAGACATTCTGAGCCATTATTACCCAGCTAAACCATTCCTAAATACCTAACTCATGAAACCATGTGAAATAAAATATTCATTATTGTTTTAAACTCTTAAATTTTGGTGCAATATTTTAATGCAGCAATTAATAAGTGATTTTGCTGTACATTGTATTTCCAAAATTTTTCAATATGTGGTACTAATTTTATAATACAAATAAATAACGTTACCTACGTGATTTTGTATAACAAAATAAAGGCTGGGCATAGTGCCTCACACCTATAAGCCCAGCACTTTGTGTAGGCCAAGGCAGGAGGATTGCTTGAGGCCAGGGTTTCGAGACTACCCTGGCCAACATAGCAAGACCCAGTCTCTAAAAATATATATAGTGCTAAGATTGCTAATGTAATTACTACTTTTCAAAAGATTTAAAATGCTAAAATAAAGAAGGAAGAAAAAGCTTAAAGCACTGTTTTTTTTAGATCTTCGATTATGTAACATGAAAATAAAATTTTAGGACCTTGCAAATTTACTATGCCACAGGGAAAAGTTAAGCCCTAAAAGTGAATTCACGTAACACAGCTATTTTTCCTGTTTGGTACATGCCTATTGCTTTCTGACATTTGGGTTGAGATGTTTTACATTATCCAGACTCCCTATTCTTTATTAAAACTTAGACTAAATAACATTAAAAATAGGAGTGTTTATGATTGTTCATTCTTTACAATAGAATGTTAAACAGCCCCTTAGAGTATTATCAATATTAGCCAATCAAATTTTATGTCTGTTTGCCTTTGTATGAAAACTTGTTGTAATTCTGTTTAACACTTCCATTTTGCATTTTCCCACATCTGGAGCACTGTTCACCATTTTTTGATGCAGTTCTGCTCCCTGAATAGCTGACCTCATACTTTGCACTTGAATAAACTCTTTTAACTAGATCCTGAGGCTTTTAATTATTTTAGGTTTACATTTTGTAATGCAGGTAGGACCCAAAGCAAGCTTCCTGTGATCCTCACTGCTTCATTAACATTTGGATCTTTGGTACTAGCACAATTGGCTTTCATTCATCTGACCTCACTGGAACTGGCAAGGGTCCCTTCAAGGCTTTTCTCGGGTTTTGAATCTTTTCTGCCTTTGGCTGAGAATCAAATTCTATTCAAGTGCCCTGATTCCATGCTTGATGGAGCTAGAAGAATTGAAGCATTACTTTTATAGGTAGGAGTTTTGTGTGTTAATTCTCTAGAGATTCTGCCACTTCCAGGTTTGTGGTTTCCCTTTTCTTTGAGATTAAGGGTGGTTTTTTGTTTGTTTGTTTGTTTTTTGTTTTGTTTTGTTTTTTGTCTTACTTGCTAAAGTTTGCAGCCTTTCCTGTCATTGATATTTGGTCAAAGAGAAAACAGTTTCTCTTTGAAAAGAGAACAAGTGAAAGAAGTGAATCTTTATGGCTCAAGTAAAAGTTGTGATCTTTAAACTGCCTAGTTTCTTGTGCTTTATTCAACTGACATGTCTAAACTTCATTTTTGTGTGGCCAAAATTTCCCTTACAATCTAGAATCACTTAAGAAAAGAACCCAAATTATAATCAATAGTCTATCCAAAACCAAGTCTTTCCTCTTAAGGAGAGATTCAAATATAGAAACTACAGCGGGATTCATGTGAAACACTTATGGGGCCATCTCCTGTTGCTATTTTAAAAAATGGTATCACATAACTTGTGAAAAAAAACAAAATTGTGGTGGCCATACTGGGATACCTTTGAAATGCCTAATTTACTTGCACTCACAATCCAAAAAAGGCTGGCTCCATATTAAATAGAACAGTTGGGAGAGGTGTTCTTAGTAATATTTGGAAGTTTCCAAAAGGGGTTCTAATAAAGTTATTTCTTTACAAAAGGAGAACAAAAACATGTCTAAAACAATTTGTGAGTTAAAAAAGATTTTGAAAATTTCTCCTCATCCACTCTCAGCCTCTCCTTTTCTTAATCTGATAATATCTGAACTACATGCCCAGATCTACTTCCTTCGCCTCCTTGTCCTCCTACTGTTTTGGCTCCATTTCTTCAACAGCCAGAGTCAGGTAGGGTAAAACCTGACCTAGATGATCAATCATAGTCAATGGTAGAACTTAAAGAAATAATTAATAAACTACCCGATTCTCACCAGGACCCTGTTGGTTTTGCCAAGAAATTTAAATTATCTATTTAAATTCATGTTTCTTTCCACTTTGAGAAAAATAAAACTTATTTTAAATAGATAGCTAACACAAGTTCTTGCTGTGAGCACAAGCTCTTGTTGATGTGGATCCACACTATATGTAAGAAATTCCACCTTATGACAAGATTCCATTGCTTAGAGTAAACAAAAAATTTAAATGGTATGTGTCACAAATACTCCTGTATCATCATACAAGTCTCAGCCTCTAACTTTTCAAATAGGTCTCAAAGGACTCACATTTGCCTTCTAGTTACATTAGCCCCCATCCATCTTATAGAAAGAGACTTCTAGGAATTATATAATACCCACATGCATTTCTCCCAAAAAGGGAAAATTATATTTAGAAAAAAACGATAAAACTGTGTTACTAGACATAATGATGTTTTCAAAATCAAATTCAATTGCATTGCATGTTGCCATAGAACGCACTCAATTATTGAGCAATGAAAGATTACAAAACCTTCTAAAGGTAGTGCCTGATTAGTTATGATCCAAGTCTTCCAATGATATTGGAAGAATCATCTTTGCCATCCCAACCAGTGTTCATATAGATCCATTAAAAACTCATTCAAATGTTAAATAACATCATTTGAGAACTTAAACACTAAAAGGGATCAAGCCTATAATTTCCTTTTATTTTCCTTTTATTATTATTATTTTTTTAATTTCAACTTTTCTTTTAGATTCATGTGCAGGTTTGTTACCTGGATATATTGTATGATGCTGAGGTTTGGGGTAATAATGATCCTGTCACCGGATAGTAAGCATAGTACCCAATAGTTAGTTTTCAACCCATGCCCCTCTCTTTTCTCCTTTCCCCTCTAGAAGTCTCCAGTGTTGATTGTTTCCACCTTTATGTCCATAAGTACCCAATGTTGAGCTCCCTTTATTAGTGAGAACTTGATATATTTGGTTTGAGTTCCCACATTAATTCACTTAGAATAATTACCTCCAGCTGCATCCATGTTGCTGCAAAGGATATTATTTCATTCTTTCTTATGGTTGCGTAGTATTCTATGGCATATTCCATGGTATATGTGCCACATTTTCTTTAGTGAATTTACCATTGATGGAAACATAACTGAAGGTGAGTTCTTTACTATAATAGACTTATGTTATACATTCCATGTTGTACATTCCAAGTGTTTGCTATTGTAAATAGTGCTGCAATAAGCATATGAGTGAATGTGTCTTTTTTATAGACTGATTTATTTTCCTTTAGGTATATACCCAGGAATGCAGTTGTAGATTGAATGGTAGTTTTGTTTTAAGTTCTTTGAAAAATCTCCACACTGCTTTCTATAGTGGCTAAACTAATTTACATTACCACCAACAGTGTATAAGCATTCTCTTTTCTCCATAGCTTCACCAGCATCTGCTTTTTTTTTTTTTTTTTTTTTTTTTTTTAACTTTTTACTAATAGCAATTCTGACTGGTGTGAGACAATATTGCATTGTGGTTTTGACTTGCATTTTTCTGATGATTAGTGATAAAGAGCATTTTTCGTATGTTTATCTGACACTTGTATGTCTTCTTTTAAGAAATATCTGTTCATGTTTTCTGCCCATTTTTTCCCCTCACATTTTTAGGTTTAGGGGGTACATGGGCAGGTTTCTGACATGGGTAAATTGTGGGTTGCTGGGGTTTGATGTAAAAATGGTTTTGACACCCAGGTAGTGAGCATAGTACCCAGCAGGTAATTTTTTAGCCTTCACCGTCCTCCCACCCTCCACCTCCAAGAAAGCTGTGGAGTCTATTGTTCCCTTCTCAGTGTCCATGTGTACTCAGTGTTTAGCTCCCTCTTATAAGTGAGAACATGTAGTATTTAGTTTTCTGTTTCTACATTAATTCACTTAGAATAATAGCCTCCAGCTGCACTCACGCATCCATGCTGCTGCAAGCACACAATTTCATTCTTATTTATGCTTTGCCCATTTTTAATGGAATTGTTATTTGCTTTTTAAATTGTTTAAGTTTCTTATAGATTGAATATTAGACCTTTGTTAAATGCAGTAGTTTGTTTACTCTGTTGGTATGGTCTTTTGTTGTGCAGAAGTTATTTAGTTTAATTACATCCTATTGATTAATTTTTTTTTTCTTTTTTCCGTTTGTTGCAATTGCTTTCGGCCTCTTTGTCATGAAATCTTTGCCCATTCCTACGTGTAGAATGGTATTGACTAGGTTGTATTCCAGGATTTTTATAGTTTTGGGTTTTATATTTAAGTATTTAATCCACCTTGAGTTGATTTTTGTATAAGGTGTAAGGAAGAGGTCCAGTTTTGATCTTCTGCATATGGCTAGCCAGCTATCTTAGCACCATCTATTGAATTTGGAGTCCTATTTCCATTGCTTATTTTGTCAACTTTGTCAAAGATCAAATGGTTGTAGGCATACAGCTTGATTTCTGAGTTACTATGATCCACTGGCCTATTTGTCTGTTTTTGTACCAGTACCATGCTCTTTTGATTACTGTAGACTTATAGTACAGTTTGAAGTTAAGTAATGTGAGGCCTCCAAGCTTTGTCCTTTTGCTTAGGATTGCTTTAGCTATCCAGGTTCTTTGCTGGTTTCATATGAATTCTAGGACTTTATCTTCTATTTCTGTGAAGAATGTCTTTGATATGTTAATAGAAATTGCACTGAATCTGTAGATCCTTTAAATAGAATGGTTATTTTAACAGTATTAATTCTTATAAATCCATAAACATAAAATTTCTTTCCAATTTTTGTGTTCTCTTAGATTTCTTTTACCAGTATTTAGTAGTATTTTTTGTAGAAGTCTTCTACTTCCTTGGTTAAATTTATTCCAGGTTCTTTTTCTGGTAGCTATTGTAAATGAGATTGATTCTTTAAATCTAGCTCATTTTTACTGTGTAGAAACACTTATTTTTTTAATTTTTTAAATTTTTTTTTTTTTTTTTGA
>NW_016825607.1:80694-85452 GCF_001698545.2 Rhinopithecus bieti | reverse complement strand
CTCAGCCTCCCAAGTAGCTGGGACTACAGGCACCTGCCACCACGCCCAGCTAATTTTTTGTATTTTTAGTAGAGACGGGGTTTCACTGTGTTAGCCAGGATGGTCTCTGATCTCCTGACCTCGTGATCCACCCACCTTGGCCTCCCAAAGTGCTGGGATTACAGACCTGAACCACCGCGCCTGGCCGAGACGCAAGGCTTCTAAAGGTAAACTTCAATTTTGTCAAAAAAACAAGTAAACTACTTAGGCTATCTAATATCAAAGGAAGGAATTTTTATTAATCGAGACAGACTAAAAGAGATCTTAGCTTTTCTACCACCAACAACCAAGAAAGTGTTGAGAGGGTTTGGGAGACTGACAGGATATTATAGAAAGTGAATCCCAAGCTATGTCTTAAAATACCAGCCCTTATACGCTGTCTTAAAACAAGACATATTAGACCCTCTAGATTGGACAAAAGGTGAACTAACATTAGAAATGATAAAAAGTTACCTTGCTAATACCTCAGCTTTGGGGCATCCAAATTATAATTTTTCATTTTCATTATATATACATGAAAGTAGTGCTAACACTTTTGAGGGTCCTAACTCAAAAACATTGAGACCAAAATGAACCTGTTACGGTACTATAGCCAGCAGTTATACCCGGTGGCTATAGGACTACCACCTTGTGGCACCGCCATAATAGTCACTGCTTTGTTGGTTAAGGTAACTGAAGAAATTGTGAAGGGGACACCCCATAGTGTTTTCATCCCTCATTTTGTGAAATTATTGCTAAGCTTCACCACACTCAATGTTATTCAGTTAGCAGATTAGCTTTATATGAAGTTTTACTTCTTTCAGCTTCTCATATCACCATCTCTAGGTATAAAAATCTAAGTCCTGCAGTTCTTTTGCCTTCACTTTCAGATGAAACACTGCACAATCGCATAACTTCAACTTTTCAACTTCTCTGTCCTAGGAGAAGAGCGTCTCCTTAATTATGCTGATGTAGTTTGGTTTAAAGATGGATCTTAAAGGATGCATCTGGGATTTACCGTGCAAGCTACTCAATATTATCTTTAACTGAAGAAATAGAATGTGCCTACCTTCCAGAAGTTACCTGAGCTCCAAAAGCAGAATTAATTTTGTTGATTAGGGCTTGTTGATTGTCAAAAAGAGCAACTGCTAATATCTATACAAACAGTAGATATGCTTTCGAAGTAGCTCATAATTATGGAATGCAATGGAAACAGACAGAATTTTTAACCTCTTCTAGCCAATTCATAGAAAATGGGCAGATAATTTTACAATTGTTGGAAGCTATATTATTCCCAAACATAATTAAAATTTCAGGCCATTTGAAATCAGATACACCAGAAAGCAAAGGAAATCAACTAGTTAATAAGGTAACACAAAGCTGTTCTAAATGCATCTAAACAAACAAACAAATGAACCAACAGAAAATAAAAAGAAATCTATATTAACTTAAAAAAAAAAAAAAAAACTCTGAATTTAACATAAAATTAGCTCAATCCAGAGCTCCAATATTAGAACAGAAAAGTTGGAAAACAAAAGGAAACGTGTTCCCCCAAAGAAGAGGTATAGTATGGGCCAAACAATTTGTTTATACTTGCTGCTGAACTACGGTTACCATTTTTAACCTATATACCAGACCTAACTCACTGGAGCCCTGACAAAACAATTGCTTGGGAAAACAATATTTTGGAAACCTCTGACTATAGCTCATAAGGTATAAAATTGCTATTACTTTTGTTAAAATATAATCCAAGGAAATTATTACATAGCTCTGAAGGACATTTTCCTTCACTTGAGGCCCCTTTTCAGGCATAGCAATTAGATTTCACCCAGTTACCATCTTCAAAACATACAAATATACTCTGGTAATGATTTGCACATTTTTTCTGAATGGGTAGAGGCATTTTCACACAAAATAGCGGCAGACTTGTTGGTGAGTAAAATTCACTTAGAAAAAAGTATTCCAACCTGGGGAGTTCTGGAAACTCATAACAATAGTCTCACTTCACTAGACAAATAATTCAATTCATGTGCAAAATTTGGCCCATTCTCCAACATTTCCATTGTGTTTACCATCCCCAGTCATCTGGGTTAGTGGAATTGATCAACGGAATAACCAAACTCAGTTCAAAAAATCAACTGAGGCTTTTAAAATTTCTTGGCCAAAAGCTCTTCCATGGGTTCTTCTTAATCTGGGGTTGTACATTTTTGGAAAGCACCAGTTATCCCCATTCACAATGATAAAAGGCAGACCTATGAAATTGTCTCCAGGAAACTGTATGCCTTTAATAGTGAAGGGAGACATGTTTAGCTATCACAATGGCCTTATGATGTAATTACATACAAATTATAAATTAGTAAAAGAATGTTTTCACTGTGAACTCCCAGAAAACAAAACTTCCAAGGACCATGGACTTCAACTAGGAGATTTTGTCTATTGGAAACAATATTTATAAAACAAACAAAACAAACAAACAAAAAAAAAAAAACAAAGCAAACAAACAACAAAAAAATCTTCTCCTTTACCAAAGTGGTATGGACCTTATCAGGTACTCCTTACCAACCCTTGCACTGCTAAGTTAGAAGGCATAAATTCATGTATTCATATGTATTATCTAAAGAAGGCTGACACTTCTGATTTCACTATTTCTCCAGAGGTGACCTCCAACTTTGAATTAACTTGACACCAGGCTGAGAAAAAGATGGCATGTGACATAGACAGTTAAAACTCAAAACTGTGGACCAGGCTTCTAGCTAAATAAATGTTTAATACTAAAATTGTTAAAAGATGCTTCTTTTATAAGCTCTCACTAAAATTCTTTTATCTTTAGTCCTTACGTCCTGGTACTACAACCACCAGCTGTTGCCCATGAAGAAAACCTCTTTTTGCAATGATTCCCAAACTATGCTAATAGATTACACAAAAATTCTATTGGTTAGCTCCCAATAAAACATCTTGGCTGTGTGGCACTAATCTATAGCTATGGTTACCCATAGGATGGTTAGGAGGATATTCACTAGGTTATGCTTGGGCACCAGGTTGAGTAGTTCACACCCTGTTACTTGTCTTTCAACCACAGCCTCTGCCCAAGGGAGCCGCACAGACTGGAACATCTAATTCCCCAATGAGCTTGGTGCAGAAAGCTTAGGATAAAAGTATCTGATTGGGCCAATTACTGAGGAAGCCACTGGAAGGAGGTCCAGTCAAAGGAGAAAAATCTAGGTGGTCCCTGTAGCTGTCTTATGGGCAAAATTCCTTGGGATGTTTGTGCCATACCAGTGGCACACCCACAGCAACACTGCCCTGCCTGAAGATCTCCTGCTGTTGATCTACTGCATGAACAGACCACACACAGGCATACTCCACAACCCACTCTGATTCTGGCAAGCACAGCAGAGGATCAGTGGGCCTCCAGAATTCCATAGATCTCCCGGTGAACTAACCTTCAGCTTGAGTCAACCCTAAAGGAGAGGAAAGTGTAGCTTGGCAGGGCCCCTTTTGGGCTAAGGAATTACAGGCAGGGTGACAGTGATTGGAGAGGGGTCCCCTAAGGCCTGGGAATGGACCTAGCACGGGAGTCATCTGTCCTCCCATCCCCCATATCTCTCCCCACATAGAACAGCTGTGAATGACTAAAATACAAAAGAGCCATGTCATTAAGAGCCTGTCTGTTGGACATTACTCTTAGGTGGCATCTACTGGATTGCAGCCTGCACTACATCAACAACAACAACAACAACAACAACAAAAGATTTCTTCAGTATACCTTGCCTGTGAAACCCAACACAGGAATTTAGTCACAAATAAAGATCACATGCAGAGTCTTGGCCCTCTGAAAGCACCCAGAAGTGAAGTCAATAGACTATTCTCAACTTACACCAAAGTCAAACTCAGGGAAATAAAGTGTATAAAAAAAAAAAGCCCCATCCAAAAGACAGCAATTCAAAATGATAAAGGAATGCCAGGACTTTCAGATGAGAAAGAATTAGCCTGAGAGCAATGTCAATGAAAGAAGTCAGGGTCCTCTTACCTCCAAATGATGGCCCTAACTCCCTAGAAACGGTTCTTAACCTGATTGAAATGATATCCACAGAATTTAGAATCTAGGTGGCAAGGAAGACATTCAGGAGAAAGATGAAACCTGATATGATTTGGATATTTTGTCCTCTCCAAATCTCATGTTGACATGTGACCTACAATATTGGAGGTGAATCTAGTTAAAGATTTTGGGTCATGGGGGCAGATCCGTCATTAATGGCTTGGTACTTTTCTCACAATAATGAATATGTTCTCACTCTGAGTTCACACAAGATCTAGTTGGTTAAAAGAGTATAGCACAGAAAGACAGAAATAATATGTTCTCACTTATTTGTGGTATCTTAAAATCAAAACAATTGAACTCATAGAGAGCATAGAAGGATAGTTACCAGAGGCTGGGAAGTGTAGTGCGGTTTCGGCGGGAAGGTGGGGATTGTTCATGGGTACAAAAAAATAGTTAGAAAGAATGAATAAGATCTACTATTCTATTTGATAGCCCAATAGGATGACTGTAGTCAATAACTTAATTGTAGATTTTTAAATAACTTAAAGAATGTAATTGGATTATTTGTTACTCATAGGATAAATGCTTGAGGGGATGGCTACCCCATTCTCCACGACATGCTTATTTCACATTGCATGTCTTTAAAAAAATAGTAATTTTAAAAAATAGTGCAACACTTACTCCCGCCCCCACACCCC
>NW_016825607.1:71113-78985 GCF_001698545.2 Rhinopithecus bieti | reverse complement strand
CCCCATTCTCCACGACATGCTTATTTCACATTGCATGTCTTTAAAAAAATAGTAATTTTTAAAAAATAGTGCAACACTTACTCCCGCCCCCACACCCCGCCCCCACCGCACACACACCATGTTATACAGCAGCTCCTCCTTTGCCTTCTACTATGATGGAAAGCTTCCTGAGGCCCTCACCATTAGCAGATGCTGTTGCCATGCATTCCTGTACAGTCTTCAGAATCATGAGCCAAAATAAATCTCTTTTCTCTATAAATTACCCAGTCTTAGGTAGTTCTTTATAACAATGGAAATGAGGTAATACAAAAACGAATGGTAATGGGAAGTGGGGCATTACTACAAAGATAACACAATATATGGAATCAACTTTGGAACTTGGTAGCTGGCAGAGGTTGGAAGCATTTGGAGAACTCAGAAGAAGACAAGAAGATGTAGGGAATAGGTTGAAACTTCTTAGAGGATTGTTAAGTGGTTGTAAACAAAATGCTGGTAGAAATATAGACAGTGAAGCCAGGCTGACAAGGATTCTGATGGAAATGAGAAAGTTTTTTGAAACTGGAGTAAAGATCACTCATATTATGCCAAGCGAAAAAAAAAAAAAGGCTGCATTATGCTTATGTCCTAGGGTTCTGTGGAAGTTTAAATTTAAGAGTAATGACCTAAAGTATCTGGAAGAATAGATTTCTAAGCAGTATTCAAGACATGACCTGGCTGCCTCTAACAGCCAATGATAAGCTAGCAAAGGAATGCTTTAAAGTTGGAACATATATTTGAAAGGAAAGAAGAGCATAAAAGTTTTAAAAAGTCAAAACCTAGCAGTGTGGTGCAGAAGGAAAGAATATTTTCAGGGGAAGAATACTGAGGAGCAACTACACGCTAGAGAAATTTACATGACTAAAGGGGATCCAACTGCTAATATCTGAATCAATGAAAAAAAAAAGCCTTAAAAGCATTTCAGAAATATCTGAGGCAGCCTGTCCCATCACAGATCCAGATGCCTAGGAGAAAAGACTGGCCCATGGGGCCAGGAAAAGGACACTGATGCCCTGTGCACTCTTGGTACACTGTTCCAAACATCTAGATTGCTCCGGCTCCAGCCTCAGCACAAACTGTCCCAGATACAGCTTTGACCACTGATTCAGAAGGTACAAGTGGTAATTCTTGACTGTTTCCATGTGTTGTTAAGTCTGCAGCCTTGCAAAATTCAAGAGGTAAGGAAAATTAGTAGCTCACCCCTGGATTTCAAAAGATGTATGGAAAAACCTGAGTTCCCAGAAAGAGGCCTGCTACATCGGCATACGCCCTTCAGAGAACATCTAATAGGGTAGTGTGGAAGGGAAATATGAGGTTGGACACCCCACAGAGAGTCCCCATTAGTGTACTGCCTAGTGGAACTGTGGAAACAGAGCTGCAGCTTTCTGGATCCCACAGTGGTAGATCCATTGGCAGCTTGCACCCTGAGCTTGGAAAAGCCACAGGCACTCAACTTCAACCCATGAGAGTAGCCACAGGAGCTGCATCATGCAAAGGCATATGGGTAGAGCTGCTCCAGGCCTTTGGACCCCACCCCCTGCACCAGTGTACCATGGATTCAGGACATGGATTCAAGGATTATTTTGGAGCTTTAAGAATTAAAGTCTGCCCTCCTGGGTTTCAGACTTCTGGGGGGCCTATTGCCCTTTCTATTGGCTATTTTCTCTATTTTGGAATGGGAATGCCTACCCAATGCCTGTACTACCATTGCATTTTGCAAGTAAATAGCGTGCTTTTTATTCCATAGGCAAAAAAAAAAAAAAAAAAAAAAAGGAAGAAAGGTACCTAGAGTCTCGGGGGAGATTTTGGACATTTAAGTTAATGCTTACAACTAGTTAAGACTTTGGGAGATTATTGGTAAGGGATAATTTTATATTGCAATCTGAGAAGAACCTAAAATCTGGGGGGCCAGGGATAGAATGATATGGTTTGGATGTGTTATCCTCCAAGTCTGATGTTAAAATATGACCTCTAATTTTGGAGGTAGGCACAGTAGTAGGTGTTTGCATCACTGGGGTAGATCCCTCATGAATGGCTTGGTGTTGTCCTCATGATAATGAGTGAGATATTGCTCTGAATGCACATAAGATATAATTCTTTTAAAAGTGTGGTACCCCTTCCACTCCCTCTCTCACCATCTGATATGTCAGCATGCCCTTTGTCTTCTGCCATGATTGAAAGCTTCCTAAGGTCCTCACCAGGAGAAATGTTGGTGCCATGCTTCATGTATAGCATTCAGAATCATGAGCCAAAATTAATCTCTTTTATTCATAAACTACCCAGTCACAGGTATTCCTTTACAACAACATAAATGAACTAATACAAAACCCAATTCAAGGAAACCAGTAAAATGATCCAAGAGAAGAAACATGACATAGCAATTTTACAAAAGAACCAAATTCAACNTTTTTCAGAAAAGCAACAGCTAAGGAAATTTATTACCACTAGGCCAGTCTTACAGGAGGATGTTAGGAAAGTGCTAAACATGGAAATGAAGGAACAATTACTGTTACCACAAAAACAATACTTAATGTACCTAAGTACATTGCCCACATACACTAAAAAACAACTACACAATCAAGTCTATTTTATTATCATTTTTTGAGATGGAGTTTTGTTCTTGTTACCCAGGCTGGAGTGCAATGGTGCGATCTTGGCTCACTGCAAGCTTTGCCTCCTGGGTTCAAGCAATTCCCCTGCCTCAGCCTCCCATGTAGCTGGGATTATAAGCATATGCCAGCACACCTGGCTAATTTTGTATTTTTAGTAGAGATGGGGTTTCACCATGTTGATCAGGGTGGTTTTGAACTCCTGACCTAGGTTAATCTGCCCACCTCACCCTCCCAAAGTGCACAATGAAGTCTATAAAATAACCAGCTAACAACACAATGACCAGGATCAAAACCTCAAATATCTTTATTAAGCTTGAATGTAAAGGGTCTAAATACTCCACTAAAAAGAGAGAGTGGCAAATTGGATTTAAAAAACTACAAGCCTCAACCTTCTACTGTCTTCAAGAAAGCCATGTCACATGTAATGACAACCACAGGCTAAAAGTAAGGGAATGGAGAAAAATCTATCATGCAAAAGAAAAAAAAAGAGCAAAAGTTGCTATTCTTACAACAGATAAAACAGACATTAAAAGAACAACACTCAAAATGGACAAAGAAGTGCATTACATAATAATAAATGGTTCAATTCTACAAGAAAATTTATCCTAAATTTATATGCACCCAACATAGGAACACTCAGATTCATAAAACTAGTTTTCCTCAACCTACAAAAAGTCTTAGACAGTCACACAATAATAGCGAGGGACTTCAACATCTCACTGACAGTGTTAGTTCTTCAAGGGCAGAAAATTAACAAGGACATTCTGGACTTAAACTTGACACTTGACCAATTGGACACCTTAAAGACATCTACAAAATACTCCATCCAAGAATTCCAGAAAATACATTATTCTCATATGCACACAGAACATACTCTAAGATTGACTACATACTCACCCATAAAACAAGTATCACAAATTTAAATATATATATATATATATAAATCATACCAGGCACACTCTTGGGTTACAGGACAATAAAATAGAAATCATTATCAAAAGATTTCTTAATACCAAAAAAATTACATGCAAATAGACAACTCTCTCCTGAATGACTTTTGGTAAACAATGAAATTAAGGCATGAATCAAAAAATGCTTTGAAATTGTTAAAAATAAATACAACATACCAAAGCAGTGTTAAAAAGTTTATAGCACTAACAGACTACAAATTGGGTTCAGTATATACTGCTTGGGTGATGGGTGCACCAAAATCTCACAAATCACCACTAAAAAACTTACTCATGTAATCAAATACCACCAGTTCCCCAAAAACCTATGGAAATATATATTTTTAAAAGCCTACATCAAGAAGTTAGTTAAATTAACAATCTAAAATTGAACATACAGGAACTAGAACAACAAGAACAAACCAACCCCAAAACTAGCAGAAGAAAATAAATAACCCAAATCAGAGCAAACTGAGCAAAATTGAAAGCCAAAATTCCATACAAACGATTAACAAAACCAAAAATAAATTTTCAAATGAATAAACAGAATGGATAGACTGCTAGCTTAAAGAAAAAAAAGAGGGGAGATCCAAATAAACACAGTCAGAAATTACAAGGTGACATAACAACCAATTTCACAGAAATAGAAAAGATCCTTAGAGACTATTACAAATACATCTATGTTCAAAAACTAGGAAATTTGAGGGAATGAATGAATTGCTAGAATCACCTCCCAAGATTGATCTAGGAAAAAATTGAAACCCTGAACAGACCAATAATGAGTTCTGAAATTAAATCAGTAACTTACCAATAAAAATTTCTGGACCAGATGGATTGGCAGCTAAATTCTATTAGACATAGAAGAGGTGGTACCAATTCTACTGAAACTACTCCAAAAAATTGAGTATGGAAGAATCCTTCCTAATTCATTCCATGAAACCAGAATCATCCTGATACCAAAATCACATAGAAAAGCAATGAAAAAAAGGAACATTTCAGGCCCAAATCCCTAATGAACACAAAAGCAAAAATTCTCAACAAAATACAAGCACACCAATTCCAGTAGTAGGTCAAAAAGTTAATTCACTATGATGAAGTAGGCTTTATTCCTTGGATGCAAGTTGGTTAAACATACACATATCATTCAATATCATTCACTACATAACAGAATTAAAAACCTTATGATCATCTAAATAGAGAAAACACTTTCAATGAAATCCAACATTTCTTCATGACAAAAATCCTTAATAAACTAGACATTGAAGAAACATACATCAAAATAAGAAGAGCCATCTATGAAAAAGCCACAGACAGCATCATACTGAATAGGCAACAGCTGGAACTATTCCTTTTGAGAACTGGATCAAGAGAAAGATGCCCACTTTCACTACTCCTATTTAACATAGTACTGAAAATCCTCTCCAGAGCAATTAGACAAGAGAAAAAAATATAAAAGTCGTCCCAATAAGAAAAGAATAAGTCAAACTGTCTCTCTCCACTATGTAATTTTATACCTGCAGAAAACCTAGAACCTCTACCAAAAGGCTACTGGAACTAATAAACAACTTCAGAAAAGTTTCCATATATAAAATTAATGTACTAAAATCAGAAGCATTTCTATACACTTAGTAATGGTCAAGTTGAGAGTAAAATCAAGAATGCAATCCCATTTACAATAGCTACAAAAGAATAAAATGCCTAGAAATGTGACTAGTCGAGGAGGTGAGATAGCTCAACAAGAACTACAAAAACTGCTGAAAGAAGTCAGAGGCAACATAAACAAATTGAAAAACTTTTCATGTTGATGGATTAGAAGAATCAATATTATTAAAATGGCCATACTCCTCAAAGCAATTTACAGATTCAGTATGATTCCTACCAAATTACCAAAGATATTTTTTTCACAGAATTAGCATAACAAAATTTCTAAAACTTATATAGAACCAAAAGAGCACAAATAACCAAAGAAATCCTAAGCGAAAAGGACAAAGCTAGAGGCCTCACATTACCCAACTTCAAATTATACCACAAGGCTATAATAACCAAAACAGCATGCTACCAATACAAAAACAGACACATAGACCAATGGAACAGAATAGAAAACTTGAAAATAAAACTAAACACCTATAGCCATCTGCTCCATGACAAAGTCTAAATAAATAAACAATGGTGAAAAAACTCTCTATTCAGTAAATAGTGCTGGAGTAACTGGTTATTCATATGCAGAAGAATGAAACTGGACCACTACCTTTCACCATATATAAAAATTAAATCAAGATGGAGTAAAGGTTGACATGTAAGACCTCGAAATATAAAAATTCTACAAAAAATTCTAAATAATACCATTCTCAATATCGACCTTGGCAAAAAATGTATGGCTATGCCCTCAAAAAAACTGCAACAAAAGCAAAATTGAATGTGTGACCTAATTAAAGAGATTCTGAAGAACAAGAGAAACTATCAAGGTCATAAATAGACAACCTACAAAATGGGAGAAAATATTCAAAAAGTATCCATCTAAAAAAGGTCTAATATCCAAAATCTATTAGAAACTTAATCCAAGAAGCAAAAAGCAAATAACCCACTAGAAAGTGGACAAAGGACAGGAAAAAACGCTTCTCAAAAGAAGACATCCAAACCGCCAAAAAACACGGAAAAATTCTCATTGTCAATAATCATCAGAGACATAAAAATCAAAATGACAATGAAGTATCAAATCACACCAGTTGGACTTTTTTTGTTGTTTGTTTGTTTTAAGTCAAAAATTAACATATGTTGATGAGGTTCTGGAGGAAAGACAACACTTATACACTGTTTGTTGGAATAACAATTAATTCAGCCAGTATGGAGAGCAGTTTGAAGATTTCTCAAAGAACTAAAAGTTGTGCTACCAATTGACCCAGCAATCCAATCCTGTTACTCAGTACATACTTCCCCCAAATAAATTATTTTATCAAAAAGACACAGGCACTTGTATGCTCATCAAAACACTATTCACAATAACAAAGACATGCAATCAACCCTAGTGCCCATCAACAGTGAATTGGATAAAGAAAGTGTGGTACATATACACCATGGTATTCTGCACAGCCATTTAAAACAAAAGAAATTATATTCTGTGCAGCAACGTGGATGCAGTTGGAAGCCATTATCCTAAGCTAAGTTTGCAGAACAGAAAAGTAAATACCATATGTTCTCAGTTATAAGTGGGACCTGATCATTGGGTATACATGCACATAAAGATGAGATCAATATGACACTGTGCAATACAAGAAGCAGAAGGGAGGGAAGGACGCAAGGTTTTAAAACTACCTGTAGGATACTATGCTCTCTACCGGCATGACAGATTCATTCATACTCCCAAACTCAACGTTACACAGTACACCTTGTAATAAACCTGCACGTGTGCCTCTTGATTCTAAAATAAAAGATAAAATTTTAAAAGGGAAAATATATACAAAAAACAATCCTGTGTTTATATCCCAGATGAATCACATAACATCACCAAATTAATGACAGGTATGAAAACCCGAATAAGCAAATGTTTGAGATTCAAAACCCTTAGAGAGTTTTTGCCATAAAAGTTAAGCCATAGAAGCTGACTCACCTGTTACAACTGTTTTTTTTCTCTGGTACATGCATGACCATTGTTTTCTGACCTTTGTGTTGAGATGTTATATATTATCCAGACTTCCTATTCTTTATTCAAACCTAGATTAAATGATGTTAGAGATAGAGACCATTGTGACTGTTCTCTCTTTACAATAGAATTTCAAACCACTCCATTCTGGTGTAATCGATAGTAGCTAATTAGGTCTTATGTCTGTATTTTAGCCTTTGTATGAAAAATGTAATTCTGTTCAGCAGCTTTGTTTGGTCTATATAAACAATCCTCATTTTTCTCATGTCAGGAGCCCTGGTTACCAGTCTTCTTACCATTCTTCCTTGATGAAGTTCTGCTTCCCAGACAGCTTCTCTCACATTTTGCACTTGAATAAACTCTTTTAACTACATCCTGAGCCTTTTGATTATTTAAGGTTGATAACAAGACTTGCATGAAATCACAGAGAAAACTACAGCCAGAAGACAAATAAATCAACCAACAGGATGAGATTCACCAAAAAGAGAGACATGTTGAAATATTTTGATGCCAAGATTCATTTAATATGAAATCCAAAATGTTAATATAAAAATGGAAAGAACAATGCCATGAAACCTATTTACCAAGTACAAAATACCAAATCACAGAACATACCTGCAAGACCTTTTAAAAGTAA
>NW_016825607.1:66884-71001 GCF_001698545.2 Rhinopithecus bieti | reverse complement strand
AAAAAAAAAATTCTGTTTTCCTCCTCTTCAGTTTAGTAAAGAGATTATTCCTAATCTTCCTCTGACTATACAAATAATAAAAATTTTAAGAATGTACTCAAAGAAACCAATGATATCTAGAATCAATAATAATACTTTTATAAACTGCTCAACTGTTTTACAGTCATAAACTAAAGCATAAATAACCTTTTTTAGTATGTTGCTAAACTGGATATTTCTAGTTCCAGAACCACTCATAACAATCATACAAAAGCAGCCAGAAAATGTCAAAATATTGAAGGAAACTTTCAGAATAGCATCATTAAAGAAGATGAGTAAAGTGACATAGAAAATGTATTCAGTAATTTAAAATAAGAAAATCAGGTGATTTATATGAGTTACTTTGCCTTGCCCTTTTTTTAAAAAAGAGCTAAACCCTTGTTAACATGTTCTTTTATTCTCTTAAAAAACACAATATGTAAAAAAGGTGCAACTTTTTACAGTCACCTTGAATCTCATCAGCTATTCTTGGCAAATTTGTAGACGTGAACTGCATCAGAAGCTCATTAAGGTTCCAGAGGAAAGTTAGAACAAGGAGCATAGAAAACTTTTTTTTTTTAAGTATCTTTTTTCTGGGATCTATTATCATAATTTAAAAATATTTAACATTTATTATTTGCTATATTCCAGATAATGGAATAAGAGTTTTATTTATCTTTTTATCTATTTAATCCTGGAAGCAACCCTTTGAAGTGTAGCAGGACGAGCTGCAGACAAAACTCCTCAGACACCTAGTTAAAGAAGGAAGGGGTTTATTCAGCTGGGGGCATCGGCAAGACTCCTGTCTCAAGAGTCGAGCTCCCTGAGTCAGCAATTCCTATCCCTTTTAAGGGCTCACAACTCTAAGGGGGTGTGCATGAGAGAGTCATGATTGATTGAGCAAGCAGGGGTACGTGACTGGGGGCTGCATGCACCAGTAATTAGATCAGAACAAAACAGGATAGTGATTTTCACAGTGCTTTTCTATACAATGTCTGTAATCTATAGATAACATAAATGATTAGGTCAGGGGTCGATCTTTAACTACCAGGCCCAGGGTGTGGTGCCGGCTGTCTGCTTGTGGATTTCATTTCTGCCTTTTAGTTTTTACTTTTTCTTTCTTTGGAGGCAGAAATTGGGCATAAGACAATATGAGGGATGGTCTCCTCCCTTATTCCCCCTCTTTGAGACTCTCACTCAATAGTGGGAGTTATCACTTTCATTTTTACTACCTATGTCTTCTTGCAAGACAGATGGATAGCGATTCATTTAGGACAATTGTGCTGAAGCATTTTGGTGAACTAAGGTAGCAATGAAGCTTTTTATCACTTGAAGAAGTACAGGTAGCAAACAATGGAGCAGTAAGCAGGTTTCTATTACTATTATAACTCTTATTATAAGAGTTTTAAATCCTCCTAGTTCTGGGAACCATTTTCTAAACATGGCCCTAGGATCAAATCCATGCCACACTTGCAAGGGCACATGTTCTAGTTTTGTCATATCTCTATGTCTTCAACTACTTGCCTTTGATTATTTATGTGTAGGCAGCAATTAGTAAGGTTAAATTTCCTACAGATCTCTCCTTCAGCTGCTATAAAGTAGTCGAGAGCTAATCTATTTTGATAGATAGCATTTCTTATCTGAGTTTCTTGCCAGGCCAGAATAGTCAAGTCTCTGCCAGTTTTATTAGTGATTATTTTTAAGACAGCTTGTAACCGTATGATTCAGTTGATCATGTAAATGAGGGTCCGGTATCCTCAGGAGCTGTCTTGTGCCTAAGTAGCAGACCCATAATATTGTATGATTCTCTCAGAGGGCCATTTATCATTTTTTCAATTTCCTATAGCTATGCTTCTGTTTTCATGGGAAGCGTAGACAGGGAAGCCCAGGAGTTCGTCTGTTTTTATGGGCAGTAGGAAGAAAGATGGTTTAATAGTGCCAATAACACAAGTATCTGCCTACTGGTCAGGTAATTTGGCATAAGCTCTATGCCTACATATCCAGTATAATCCAGTGGGGGCTGTCCAGTCCTGGTGGGACTCTGGGTGGGTCCACACAGTTTGCAACTCTGGGGATTTACTAAATGGATTTCTCTCTGTGTGATTTGAACTCCACCAAGTGACTGTTTTGTGGTACCATTATATAGTTTCTGTCTCAGACAACTAAGTCATCCTACAGGGTGAGTGAATTCTTTTCCTTCTCTAGCTATGCAATATTGTCTAATTATTGAGGCTTTTAGGACCTAGAAATTATCAGGGTGATACTATTGAGCCAGGAATTCATCAGTAACTGGGTCTGTATGTACTAATTCTCGGGTTTCCTATGGCCATTGATCTCCTATCACAGTTCCTCCACATACATAACATGAAGTGACATTGAGAGACTGGGCTACATGCTAGGCTAATTGGAAATTTCTGGTACTGGCACATTTAGTTCATAATAGAAAGTTTGAAACACTGGGTCAGGAGAGCGTTTGTAAACTTCTCCTCCAACTAAGATATTTACTCAAGGATCCAGTCCTGCCCTTTCGATTCCTAAGGTCACACACTCTTCTTTTTTTCCAGCGAGGATCAAGGGGATTGGTTATTACCAGCTGTAAGGGGTTACATTGTCTCTTAGTACAGGAAGGCAAGAAGGGCCATTTTTTCCTTTCTGAAGGTGAACTGGATCTTTTTCATATTTTTTTAATCCAAGTGGCCTAAGTGACACAAGACCAGTATTTACATTTATTTCCATACAGTCCTAATTTATGATCAATGTACTTATTTTCTGCCATATAGTCTCTTTTCTAATTAAGAGAACTACATCTTATTCCTAACATTATTATTAATGAGAGCACAGGCATCAAATTTTAAGATGACTTCTTTGGACTCCCCTTTTTCTTCTGTTTGGCTAACACTTTGTTCATCATTTATGAGCCTCCACCAGTCCTTAATCCTTAATCTTATTTTAAAAACTGTGGTCATGGGAGGCTCAGATGGGTGGTAACACACATCAGGTTGGTCATTTCCTTGGCTACATACCTTCTATAGAATAACATTATACAAACAAGTTCTTTTTAGAGTTCCAGTACACTTATAACAACCATAAAATAATTGAACTGTAGCAACCTTTTGTCCTACCTCAGTGACTTGATGTATACACTGGGAACTGTCCTCAGTCTGAGGAAGGTCAGTTGAAGTCCTTACTGTAAAAGTCAAAATTTTAAGGGAAATGAGTCCCACAATGAGTTTTCTAATGCTTCAGCCATGCGTGGACCAGTCAGTTTCAGGGTGTGACTGGAGCAGGGCTTGTCGTCTTCTTCACAGTCACTTTGCAGGGGTTGGCAAAGTTGCTCCCATCCACATACTGCTCACAGTCTACTGAAGTTTAAGGATGGTCTCAGAGGTTGGGTCTGCTAGAGTAAACTGAGTCCAGCACCTCTATACACTTATGTTCAGCTGGGCTCTCTAATACCAGGAGCAAGGTGGTGGGGTTTAGGGTGTTGCAAACTTCAATGATTATGTGGGGATTTTCACATAGCGAGCTTTGGTACTTGGTTAATCCAGCATTTGTTAACCAATGATGTCCTTTGGTAGTCATTAAAATTACCACAGCATGGGGAGCCTTTATATTCAGGTTTTGCCTAAGGGTTAGTTTATCTGCTTCTTGTGCTAACAGGGACGTTGCTGCTAGGGCCCTTAGACCTGGGGGCCAGCCTTTGGAAATCCTGTCTGGTTGTATTGAGAGCTAGGCCACTGGCCTTGCCCAGGGCCCCACAGTCTGGGTTAAAACTCCAATTGCCATTTTTTCTCCTTTTGACACATGAAGTGTAAAGAGTTTTGTCAGGTCAGGTAGCCTCAGGGCTGGGACCGACATGAGTTTTTCTTTTAACTCATGAAAAACTCGTTGCTGTTGGTTGTGATACATGTATTTATCTAATCTACATTTTTATTAACCGTCACCTACAAAAATATTGACTTAAATCCTGCAGCTATTTGATTTCAAGCTTTAAATTGATCTGGTATTCCTTGTGGGACTCCAGTTGTGTCTAAATAGACATGAGAGTTGAAAGACCCATAAGGGGCTTCTCTCACTTTACGATGTCTTTTTTTTTTTT
>NW_016825607.1:58810-63801 GCF_001698545.2 Rhinopithecus bieti | reverse complement strand
CCTCTAATGCTGGAGAGTCTATCTTACACAAAGTTTTAAGTTTTCCTAGTGTCATAGTACTCCACAGTCTCTTTTAAATTCTTTTTTGAAATTTTTCAGCATAGTTCCTAGTAGGGTGGGCTTATTTGTGCCTGACCTATGCTTCTTTGAGACAAAACACCACGCTCACACCACACGCACACCACAAAACAAAGGACAGTTAAAAAGGGCATGCACACACTTTTGCAGTTTGCACCAAACCAAAATCAAAACCAAAATCAGAGTATCCAGAAATCCAAGCCAGGTCAAAACCAAAACCAAAGTTTCAAGCAATCCAAGTCAAGTCAAAAACAAAAACTGAAGTGCTGTTACAGGCATACTGTGGGTGATCAGGCCAGCTTCCACTCAAATGGAGTAGGCACGTTCCCAACACCAATCCTGTTAAGCAACTCAAACCAAGTCAAAACCAAAACCAAAGTGCCGATAAAGGGATGCAGTGGGTGATCAGGCCATGCTTCCACTCAAATGGAGTGGGCAAGTTCCCAAGACCAGTCCTGTCAAGCAATTCAAACCAAGTCAAAACCAAAACCAAAACCAAAGGGCCGATAAAGGCATGCCATGGGTGATCAGGCCACGCTTCCACTGAAGCAGAATGGGCAAGTTTCAAACTAGTCTTACCAAGTTTTATATGTCCAGACTCCAAGTGTCCATTCCTTCCTGGTGTTCAGTCACTGTATTGATCCTCCACGGGTGCCTGCCACACACTGCTCTGGTGAGGTGTCCCACCGGGGCAAATGCCTACCTGGGAGCGCTCTGAGGATCCGTGTTTCTTGGGCTGGTCGGAGTCTCCCACAGGGATGTTCCATAGGGCAGGCTTAAGCCACCTAAGGAGCTTCCTCAACCATCCAACCTTCACCTAGCTTCCCAGTCAGGTAACCAAGAAATGTAGCAGGACGAGCCGCAGACAAAACCCCTCAGACACAGAGTTAAAGAAGGAAGGGGTTTATTCAACCAGGGACAATGGCAAGACTCCTGTCTCAAGAGTCGAGCTCCCTGAGTGAGCAATTCCTATCCCTTTTAAGGTCTCACAACTCCAAGGGGGTGAACAGTGAGAGGGTCATGATTGATTGAGTAAGCAGGGGGTACGTGACTGGAGGATGCATGCACTGGTAATTAGATCAGAACAAAACAGGATAGGGATTTTCACAGTGCTTTTCTATACAATTCTGTAATCTATAGATAACATAACCGATTAGGTCAGGGATCAATCTTTAACTACCAGGCCCCGGGTGTGGCTCCAGACTGTCTGCTTGTGGTTTTCATTTCTGCCTTTTAGTTTTTACTTTTTCTTTCTTTGGAGGCAGAAATTGGGCATAAGACAATATGAGGGGTGGTCTCCTCCCTTATAAGTAGATGGCAGTAATAACCTCATTGTATAGATGATGGAATAGAAAGCTTAAGTATCTTGCCCAAATTGATGCCAGAATGTTACCCATGTGATATAAGAGGTTAAACCTTTCTTAAGGTGATGTATATTTAAAAGCGTAGTATTTCAAAGGCATCTCCAGCTATTCTAGAAGGGAAGCCTATTTCAAATGTGTAATTAACACTACCTATCTTGATGGGGTTGTGGTGTAGGACTAAGGAAAATTTATTTTCTGTTTTGGGAAAAACATTTTACTGGCTTTCCATTTATGTTGATAAGAAGACAAAATCCTTTCCTAGAATGAGGAATTTAAGGAGCTTGTTAACTGAGTATAGTCATGTAAAAGTCTTCTCCAGTGTGGTCCCAAGTTGCAGCTTTACAAAGTGATCAATTTTTAATTGCTGAAGAGAAAGAACTTTCTTTTCTGATTTATTGCAGGCAGAGAGGGGGATTGATGGTGGGGACCCCAGAGAGAGGACACGGGCAAGGCAATTCTAGTAAGTGAGCTATAAAGTATACTTTTCACACAGAATCCTATAGAAGAGGGCAGACTGAAATAGCCAGTTAGGAAGTTCCCTTTATAGGCACTAGTCAATGAACACCAGGTAAAATTTGTTATGTTTCTCTTCATTGCAGTTGTCAATAGTTTGTTCCCAAGCTTCCATGTGGATAATACTTTGCTAGCATTTACTATGTGCCAAGCACTGCTCCTAATGCTCACTTGGAAGTTTCCATTTAATCGTCAATGAAGGTATATGATATCAGTGCTAGTATTATCTTTGTTTTACAAAAAATGCAATTCAGGCATCAAATAAGTAACTTCCCTAGGGTCTTACTGCTAGTAAGTGGCCAAATGGATTAGAACCTAAGGCATAGTATCTGTCCACACATTTAACCAGAATGCTATACTACTTCACAGAAAAGATCTGCTAGCTTCTACAGATTAGAGTTAGAACATATTTAGGACATTAAGAAAGAAATGTTAGTTCGCATTGGAGTGAAGTGGCACTGGAAAAGACAAAACAATGTCAAAAAGAGAAGAACAGAGCTCATGTCAGTAGGAAAGGTGATAAGTGAAGCCAGGATGAATTTGTGGAATATGTAAGAATTTTCCAGGGATAATGAAATACTAGGGAAAGAGAAGACCATGGAAGACAGAACTTGAAATCAGCTAGAACGAACACTCATTAACTTAGATACTTGCTAAAGGGAATTCCTAGGGGCTTGAGAACTTTAAATATGGAAGCATTCTAAAAATTAAAGGTTAATGTATTATTTAAGAGTTCTTGCCTCCTGATATGTGCTCGTGTGGGCAATGTCAAGGTATGCTTCAGTACCCTTCTATTTTTATTCTACATTTTCTGCTTTTCCCTCTTCTACCCCCATGCTATACCACCACCCACACAAGCAGCAAGCACACCTGGATCTATATATTTTATCTTTAGATATGTTAATAACTTTCAGCTGGTTATCATTAAGTCTTGCCTGGGAGCCATTCTTTCCATTTTGGGAGTTGGCATGGCATACAAATTATTTGCCCTATGAGAAGTTGATATTAACTACATTTATCGAACAGTGTTCACAGCTGAGGTCCTAATGTTGTGCCATTGTACCTCTTGCTTTTACAATTTTTATCAGAGGTGTTTCCAATTTGTGTCAATTTGACTTATTAGAATTCAAAATATATGTATTTGAAACAGAATTTTAAAGAATTATTTAAATACTATCTTTTATTCTATTTAACATCCAATAAATTTATTGTTTCTCTACCCAGGGCTCACAATATTTGTTTTGTCACACAGATTTCCCTGCTCTTTATCTTCTGTAGCCATCCTATTTTTTCAGTGGCAATTCAGATGACTATATGACTCTTCTAATCCCAAATCCCCTCAGCCATCCTGAGTAGATCATAAAGTCAGCCATAAGAGTGCTTTTATTCCAGTTCTATTCAATTCAAATGATCGTTAGATTGCATCATTGTCTCAGAAACAACAGTTTGTAGTTGGACCAGTGTCTGACCTCTTTGTCCTTTTTGTCAAATGATGAGTTATTGGACCATCTGATATGACATTAATGGAACAGTAGCATGATTATGTAGAGCATAATGAATGTTATGATTCAAGTTAAATCTAAGCCAAGAAAACAAGTTTCCAAGTGGTCAGTTCTTTCAATTTAGAGATTTGTCATTTTACATGGCAGTAATATTAGTCTGAGTGTAACACCAAACACCATCTTGGCTAATAGGGAATCTATAGCTATTTATTTGTCTATTAACACTTGGACAAAAAACAATTAAACTTCTCCACTGAAACTTAAGAGCTGTGAAAGTATTGTTTATCACTTAAGCTAAGATATTGACAAATGTTTGACCATTATAGAAATCATCGTTTGAATGGTAGATATAAAAGTGAGTGACTTTTCTGGGTAATTTTTCATAAGCCCCTTTACCTTTTTATGTTAGTGTGCTCATACCTCAGTGAGAAATTAACCACAGGTTGTGGATTACTCTTGAATAAATACATCTCTAACATCTCATATACACAAACCAAGTTTATGTGTGGTAACCAAACAACAAACTTGATCTTCACATAAAACCAGTACCCTGATTAGGTACAGATTGTACTGAAGATATAGAGATGCTTTAACATGACAGGTGTATTACTCCATTATCCCACTACTATAAAGAACTACCTGAGACTGGGTAATTTATAAGGAAAAGAGGTTTAATTGACTCAGTTCCACAGGCTGTACAGAAGGTATGGATGGAGAGGCCTCAGGAAATGTACAATCATGGTGAAAGGGCAAACAGGAAGCAAGCAGGTCTTCACATGGCAGCAAAAGAGAGAGATAAGAGGGAAGTGCCACAGACTTTTAAATAATTAGATCTCACAGGAACTCACTCACTATCACAATAATAACAAGGGGGAAATTTGCCCCTATGATCCAATCACCTCCCCACAAGTTCTTCCCCCAATACTGGTCATTACAATTCAACCTAAGATTTGGGTAGGGACACAGAGCCAAACCATATTATTGTGACCCTGATTCTCCCCAAATCTCATGTCCTTCTCATATTTCAAAACACAGTTATGACTTCCCAACAGTCCACTCAAAGTCTTAACTCATTCCAGCATTAACTCAAAAGCCCAAGTCCAAAATCTCATCTGAGACAAGACAAGTCCCTTCTGCCTATGAGCCTGTAAAATAAAAAACAAGTTAGTTACTTCTAAGATACAATGGAGGTACAGGCATTGTGTAAATGCTCCTATTCCAAATGGGACAAATTGGCCAAAACAAAGGGGCAGTACCCCACTCTCAGTACCAGTTTTCCCTATTAGTCCATTCTCACACTGCTATAAAAAACTGTCTGAGACTGGGTAATTTATAAATAAAAGAGGTTTAATTGACTCACAATTCCACAGGATTTATAAGAGGCATGGCTGGGGAAGCCTCAGGAAACCTACAATCATGGCAGAAGTATGAAGGGGTAGCAAACACATCTTCACATAGCAGAAGGAGAGAGAGGGGGGAAAGAAAGGGCAAGTGCCAGAGACTTTAAACCATCAAATATCATGAGAATTCAGTC
>NW_016825607.1:54259-58181 GCF_001698545.2 Rhinopithecus bieti | reverse complement strand
TTATGATTATTTTTGCGTAAGTTTTTTTTTTTTTTTAATTCTGTGATCAAGGTCCAATTTTTAAATTGTTGTATATTGAAATTAATAATGGTAGAATATTTCTCATTAGAAGAGCCTAATGGAAGAAGCATTACTCTCTGAAGTGTTTAATGGAATGCCAATGACATTTTAAATTTCTTTATGAAATATAGTTTACATATAGAAAAGTGCATATCAGTAAACAGGCCAATGAATTGTAAGAAATCGAAAACACTTAAGTAATTGGCATTTAGATTAAGAAGCAGAATACAGTCCAGCATCCCAGAATTCCCACTTACGCTTCCTACTAATCACTATTTCCCTCAGGGATAACATGACCTTAGATAATTACTACGAAGTGAATACCATTATACCCAACACCCAGGTCAGGAAAAGGAAATTTTCAAGTTATGCTAGATGTCTTTCCATTGGTCCCATCTCAATCACATTTTTTTTCCTCCTTCCAAATGTAACCATCATTCTGACATTTTAGTAATCACTTTCCTGCATGTCTTTTGGTTTTATTACCCAAGTGTGCAACCGTAGACACTATAGCTTTAAGCTTCCCCATTAAAACAAAAACTGATATGACTTTTACATCACATCTAACCAATAGATTTCCTCTCTTAATTCTTTTCTTTCTTACAATTTATTTTTTTAAGAACTTAGATTTGACTTCTAAACGTTTTTACAATCTGGGCTTTCTGCTTGGTAATCATAGTACAGTTCAGTAAGTTCCTCTGCATTTTCTGCAAAATGGCAGCTGGATTAAAAAATGTGATCAGAGTCAGATGCAATCCATGTGACAAGGCTATTGGTGGTGTCTCGTCCTTTCATCAGGAGGCGTATGACTGGTTTTCAGCTTTTTTTTTAAATGTTAGCAGCTTTTGATCTTCAATGCATATATTCATGGTGGGGCTTCAAAATGTCAATATTTTAATTTTATTATTTTGTTTGCTTTTAAATCTAGAATAATTTTATACAGATATACTTTTAATCTAATATTTTATTAACTAGTGATACAGTTTATGTAAGAAAGGCAGGTTACATGTATGATTATTTAATCTTATTTACAGTTTTAGATAATTAGTGTTTTGTCACTTTTAAAAGTGAACACTTGTTTTCCATGCCATTATAAAATAATGGATTTACATGTATTTGATGCTCTCAATCTGTTTTAATTTCTATCTGTATTGAGGCTCAAACTGTATATTATTTGGCTACAAGAACCTATTAAAGTTGGAACTAGAGTCCTTTTGACATGATCTTCACAGTTTTTGTTAGCTTCATTGCTCTCTGGCATATAGGGTTCCAGATTTATCTTGTATATTTTCTGTTCCATACCTTGAATCAACCATTTATCCAGGAAGTTTGGTTTATGTAAATGAGAAATAGTATTAAAATGTCACAGTCTTGGGATTCAGAGCGCTCATTGCAATTGGATTGGCCATTGTGTCTAGGCATTTTTATGTAAAAGGATTCTAGTAAGAACAATACATTCTTATATGTAGAATGATTTAGTTCATGCTAAGAAATTTTCTTCTAAAGATAAACTGGGATCTGCCATAAAATAGCTAGTCTGATATTTTCCTTTTTTTTTTTTTCCATGACCTCACAACTAAAACAGTCAATTCTGAATTTTTCGTAGGATCTTTTAGTAAGTATACATAAGCAATGAACGATTCTCAAGCAGACTCTAAAGATCATATGTTTATTCTGATAACTGTTGGTAGCAGTGTTCAAGACTATAGTAAAATCTAACATAGGAGTTGATATAGTTTGGATCTGTGTCCCTGCCCAAATCTCATGTTGTGTTGTAATTTCCAATGTTAGTTGTGGGGCCTGGTGGGAGGTGACTAGATCATGGTGACAGTTTTTCAGGAATGATTTAGCACCACCCCCCCTTGGTATTTTCTTGGCAGTAGTAAATGAGTTTTCATGAGATCTGCTTTTTAAAAGTGTGTAGCACCTCTACCTCTTGCTCTGGCCGTGTCAGAGAGCTCACTCCCACTTTGCCTTTCGCCATGTGATTGGAAGCTTTCTGAGGCCTCCTGAGAATCAGAAGCTGTTATGCTTTCTGTACAGCCTGCAGAACCATGAACCAATTAAACTTCTTTTCTTATAAATTACTCAGTCTCAGATATTTCTGTATAGCAGTTTGATAATGCACAGGAGTCAAAGGAAAAGTTCTCCTTTGCCCTTCGAGGGTTCATGAAAAAATCAACTTACAAAAGTCTGATTAATTAGAGAAAGGGCATAAAATTATTAATATGCGTGTGGGAAAGAAACACAGAGTGAGTACATCCCACTTGCCCCATGGAGTTCAGAAGCTTAAATACTATCTTGATGTTACAGAAAGAATTGGGATTGGATTTTGAAAAAACAGGTTATGGTGGCAAAACAGGTCATGGGAGGTAGACAAGAGGAAGCTTAGCTAGCAAAAGTGGTCTTGTAATGCAGATGAAACTTCACAGGTAGCAGACCTCAGAAAGAATACATGATAAATGTTTTTTTCAGACCTATAAAAGTGTCAGACTTTCAGTATATCTTTCCTAGATCTGGATAAGAGGAGGCCTCAGAGAAAATCTAGCTGTAACAATGCAGATTCTCTACAGATGCAAATCTACCCCCACAAAAGAAAACTTTGTAGGGTTATTTCTCTTTGCTGGATTTCTAAACAAGTGTCTTAAAATACATCAAAGAAATATATTTTGGGGTAAAATATTTTGATTTTCTTTCAGCTCCCACTTTGAAACATTAAGAAGTTTTATATGTTAAAGTAAGGCTTATAACATTGAATATATTTTGGTTAGAGTTTATTAGATTAAAAAAGGCAAAGGAGTAGAAAGTAACCAAATTAGGATAAGCAGAAAAGAGCAAATTTATATATGTATATATACATATGTACATCATTCTTAATCAGTCTCTTAGTCCTGAGAATAGATCCATTTATTTCAGCAGCTGTGTCCCATTCCAGGAGATGCTATTGCAGATTGACTAGGCCCGTATATATTATGCAGGAAAACAGATCTTTAATAAGAAGCATTTCTATGGAAACAAGAAAAACAAAGGTTAATGTCCGGAGTACTCTATAGACTTGTTTTTCTAGAGTCTCTGAAGCGTGTTCAGATTGCAGTGGCAAGCTGACAGATTTTTCTGGATAATAACTCAAAGCAAATGTTCAATTGAACTTTCTCGGTAGTCGATACCTCAGCCAGCATGAAGGCTGTTTATGTATAAGTTGCAGTGGTGATTTCTTGTGATGTCTATATCAAGTTGTCTAGCTTCATTTTGCAGGGCTTTAAGACATGTAGTTTCATTTTCTAGTGATCTCATGTCAAAAAAAATTGAAGAAAAATTGGAAAACATTAGTTGGAGACTTGCAGCCAGAGAAGAATGCATGATTCAGTTTAAATTGTAGAAAAATAATAAAAATTGAAAAACAATGGGCAAGTCTACAAACAGGTGTACTGTATAATTTTCCTGAAATATAATTTTTCTCTCTCTAGTTCCCCATTTCTACCAAGAATAAAACATAAGAGGACCAATTTATTTGAAAAATAAATTCCAGTTCCAATATACTTGGCCTAATTTTTAGCATACAATTGTGACTGGCCATATAAGCTCTTTTAAAGTTGGTTTTCCTGGAATTTTAAAACAAAGCTTTACAGGTTAAATTTTTTAAAGCCTCCAAAGTAAGAAGTAAAGCCAAAGAGTCACAATCACATCACACTGTGTCTATAATCGCTGTATAAATTGAATGGGTTGCTTTTCTCTTAAGGTCCCAAAATATCTTGAATGAATATCCTGGACATATCAGAGAGTGGCATACTTTACTTACTGCAAGATCACAAACTTTGTAAGGGAACTGTGTAGACAAGGTATGAAGCCAGTCTTTCCAAGA
>NW_016825607.1:49915-52075 GCF_001698545.2 Rhinopithecus bieti | reverse complement strand
ATGTATATACTCTCAGTGATCATCATTGTTAGTGAAAACCTAGAAAATAAGAAATTTAATTTATGTACCAGATAGATGGAGAGCCCAGGACAAAGTACAGTGGAGTCAATGCCTGGAAGATCCAACCCCTCACAGCATGGCTAAGAAGCACAGCAGGATCAGGGAGAATGGGGCATGGATGCTGTCCCTAGGCCTCACCATGGTCACTTGTCTAAACCTCAGAATCAAACGGCTCAGATGCAAAGACATAAGCTCTCTGAGAAAAAATATCATGGAATTGAAAAGGAGGTAAAACAAAATACCAGAATAGAAGGCCCCACTGACTGTTCCCACCACAAAACACAAAGTTAACAGCTATCTACACAGAAAAAAAAAATCATCATAAGAACCAACAATTAGGTGAGCACCCATAGAACCTGGTTTTAACTTCATATTGTTGAAAGAGGGTCTAGAGACATAGAAAAAACAGTCTTGAATCAGGGACACCACACCTTCCCCACTCCTTGAAGGAGTCATGTGGAGTGGAGAGGCTCTCTGGAAACTGGTGGAGAGAGAACACAGCAAATTTGAGGCATTACACTCAGTGTTTTCCTGTTACAGCAGAGTGGAAAACCAGACTAAACTCAGTGGACAGGTGCACATGAACACTGCATTTAAACTGGTCTTATTCAGAAAGGATTACTGATCCCAGTGGCCCCAACTCGAGTTCCCACAAACCTTACCACCAAGGGCTACAGTGTCCTTTGTCTCCAAGTAAACTTGAAAGGCAGCACAGACCACAAGGACTGCAATTCTTAGATCTTTTAAATGAGTCCTAGTGCTGAACTGGACCCAAAGATAGTGGACTAGGGGACACATGACCTACTGAATAAAAAGCTGGAATGACTAAGGGAGTGCTGGCATCACCCCTTGCATAACCCCAGGCTACACAGCTCTCAGCTCTGAAAGAGGTCCTTTCCTTCTATTTGAGGATACAAGAGGGAAGAGTAAGAATAACTTTGTTTTGCATCTTGGATACCAGCTCAGACACAACAGGATAAAGCACCAGTCAGTGTTGTGAGGCCCCTGTTCCAAACGCTAGATACTAGATGACATTTCTATAAACCCTTGGGCCAGAGAAGAACACAGTGCATTTGAAAAAAATTATCCACTTCAGGCAGCATTCATCACCTGATAGCTGAGGAGACCTTGGGTTCTGAATAACCAGCAGCAATACCCAGGTACTATATTGAGGGCCTTGCATGTGCCTCTGAGACCTGTTGACTTCAGGTGAGACTCAGCACATTACTAGCTGTAGTGGCTATAAGGCAAAACTCCTTCAGCTTGAGAAAAGCAAGGGGAAAAGTAAAGGGGACTTTGTCCTGCACCTTAGATACCAACACTACCACAGGAGGATAGAGCACCAAGTGAGCTCTTGAGGTCCGTGACTCTAGGACTTGACTCTTGGCTGTCATTTCTGGACTTGCATATAAGGCCAGAGGGGAGACCACTGCCCTGAAAGGTGAGTCCTAGGCCAGGCAGCATTCACTCCAAGCTGACTTCAGAGCCCTTGGACTTTTAAGGAACATCAGTGTAAGTCTGGCAGTACTTGTTGCCTGGGGTGGAGGCAACTATGGGGTGTAGCGCCTCCACTTTTGGATAGGGGAAGGAAGAGTGGAAAGAACTGCATCCTGTGGTTTGAGTACCAGGTCACACATAGTACAGTAAAATACCAGGTAAACAGTTAATGTTTCTTGTTTTGTTTTGTTTTGTTTTGTTTTAATTTATTTTATTATAATTCAAGTTCCAGGGTACATGTGCATAACGTGCAGGTTTGTTACATATGTATACTTGTGCCATGTTGGTGTGCTGCACCCATCAACTCGTCAGCACCCATCAATTCATCATTTATATCATGCATAACTCCCAATGCAATCCCTCCCCCCTCCCCCCTCCCCATGATAGGCCCCAGTATGTGATGTTCCCCTTCCTGAGTCCAAGTGATCTCATTGCTCAGTTCCCACCTATGAGTGAGAACATGCGGTGTTTGGTTTTCTGTTCTTGTGATAGTTTGCTAAGAATGATGGTTTCCAGCTGCATCCATGTCCCTACAAAGGACGCAAACTCATCCTTTTTTATGGCTGCATAGTATTCCATGGTGTATATGTGCCACATTTTCTT
>NW_016825607.1:40878-48189 GCF_001698545.2 Rhinopithecus bieti | reverse complement strand
ATTTATGATCTTCTCTGCATTAATTAGTCTAGCTGTCAATTCTTCCACTCTTTTTTCAAGATTTTTAGTTTCTTTGCGCTGGGTACGTAATTCCTCCTTTAGCTCTGAGAAGTTTGATGGACTGAAGCCTTCTTCTCTCCTCTCGTCCAAGTCATTCTCTGACCAGCTTTGATCCATTGCTGGCCATGGGCTGCGCTCCTCAGTTGAAAAAGCAGAAATCACCGGTCTTCTGTGTCGCTCGCGCTGGGAGTTGGAGACTGGAGCTGTTCCTATTCGGCCATGTTGCTCTGACATCAGTTAATGTTTCTTACTCTAGTTCCTGACTTATAGCAGCACCTCTGAACCCACCTGGAGCCTAGAGAAACTCACTGTCCTGAAGAAAGAAACACAGGCCTGGGTGACTTTTGCCACTAGATAAGTGTAAAGCCGCAGAGCCTTGAATAGCTATAGGCAGTAACCAGGGAGTGGTTATAGAAAGCCTTGGGCACGGCCCAGTGCTGTGTGGGGCTTTGGGTCTGACCCAGTGCATTCATAGTGGTGATGGACACAGAGGTGCTTCTGTCATCCCAGATTTAGGTAGCTGAGAACATAGAAAGTGAGTCCATGGGTTCAGGAGAAAGTAAGGAAAGAGAGTAAGTGTCTCTGCCTGGTAATCCAGAGAATTATCCTGGATCTTTGCCAAGACCATCAAAGTATTAAGTCTATGTGCCTGTAAAAACCACAGCATTACTGGAATTAGGGTGCTCCCTAATGCAGATACAGCTTAGATCATACCACTGAAATTCTTTCAAAAACCTGGGAAGACTTCCCAAGAAGAACGAGTACAAATAAGCACAGAAAGGGAAGATAATAATAAATACCTAACTACCCAATGCTCAGACACTGAAGAGCATCGACTAGCATCAATGCCTTTCAGGAAAAGATGACCTCACTAAATGAACCAAATAAGGCACTACGAACTAATCCTGGAGAGATAGAGACATGTAAACCTTCAGACAGAGAATTCAAAATAGCTGTTTTGAAGAAACTAAAATACATACAAGATTAGACAGAGAAAAATTTCATAATTTTATTGGATAAACTGAACAGAGGTTGAAATAATTTTTTGGAAAATCAAGCAAAAATTCTCTAGTAGAAAAGTGCTATTAGCATACTGAACAATGCATCAGAGTTCTTTAATAGTGCAATTAATCAACAGAAGAAATAAATAATGAATTTTAAGAAAGGCTATTTGAAAATATACAATCATTAGAGAGAAAAAACAGTAAAGCATGCCAACAGGAACTAGAAAATAGTCTCAAAAGGTCAAATCTAAGAGTTATTGGTCTTCAGAAGGAGATAGAGAAAGAGATAGAGGCAGAAAGTTTGTTCAAAGGGATAACAGGGAACTGCCCAAACCTAGAGAAAGATATCAATATCCATGAACAAGAAGATTATAGAAAACCAAGGAGATTTGCCTGAAGACATTTAACAATCAACTCCAATTGGTGGCAGACTTATCACTAGAAACTTTACAGGCCAGACAAGAGTGGCATGACATGTATAAAATGCTGAAGAAAAAAAAAAAAAAAACCCTATTACCCTAGAATAGTATATCTGGCAAAATATGTCTTTCAAACATGAAAGAGAAATTAAGACTTTTGAAGACAAAAGATGATGAGGAATTCCTTCAATGCCAGACCTGTCCTACAAGGGATGCTAAAGGGAGAGCTTCAATCAGAAAACAAACGATAAAATGAACAATAGGCAATCACCTAAAAGTATAAAACTCACTGGTAATAGCAAGTACACAGGAAATGCAGAATACTATAACACTGTAACTGTGGTTTGTAAACTACTCCTACCCTAAGTAGAAAGACTAAATGACGAACCAATCAAAAACAGTAACTACAAAAGCTTTTAAAGATGTAGTTGGTATGTTACGATATAAAGAGAAACAACAGAATGTTAGAAAGCAGAGGAATAAAATTAAGGCATAGCGCTTTTATTCGATTCCCTTTTCATTTTTGTTTGTTTATGCAAAAAAATTAAAAGTTATTATCAGGTTAAAATAATGGGTTATAAGGTAATATTTGCAAGCCCTGTCGTAACCTCAAATCAAAAAACATACAATAGATACACACAAAATAAAAGGCAACAAACTAAATTATATCGCCATAGAAAATCACCTTCACTAAAGAAGTTCAGAAATAAATTTTGAAAAGGAAGAGAAGAGTATAATAAAACTAGAAAACAAGTAGCAAAATAGCAGAAGTAAGTCCTTCCAATAATGTTAAATGTAAATGGACTGAACTCTCCTCTCAGAAGAGCTTTAAATATAAAATCTAATGAGGCATCTTAAGGAACTAGAAAAGCAAGAGCAANCCAATATCAAGTAATGAGATCAAAGCCATAATAAAAGTCTCCAATTAGAAAAAAGCTTGGGACCTGATGGTTTCACTGCTTAATTCATCCAAACATTTAAAGAAGATCTAATATCAATCAAACTCGAACTATTCTAAAAAATACAGAAGGGAATAATTCCAAACACATTCTGTGAGGACAGTAATTACCCTGATACTTAAACCAGACAAAGACACATCAAAAAAAAGAAAGCTACAGGTCAATATCTCTTATGAGTATTGATGCAAAAATCCTCAACAAAATACTAGCAAATGAAATTCAAAAATACATTGCAAAGATTATTTATCATGACCAGGGTTAAAGTAGGATTTAACCTTGGGATGAAAAGATGTTTGAACATACACAAATTAATCAATGTGATACATGAAACCAACAGAATAAAGATCATTTCAATTGATTCTGAACATAGTTGATAAAATTGAACATTACTTCATAATAAAAACCCTCAAAAAACTGGGTATCAAAGAGAGTTGCCTCAACATAATTAAGGCCATTTACAACAGACCCACAAATAGTATCATACTAAATGGAGAAAAACTGGAAGCCTTTTACATAACATCTGGAAGACAACAGAGATGCCCTGTGTCACCACTGTTGTTCAACATAGCACTGGGAGTCCTAGCTGGAGCAACCATACAAGAGAAAGATATAAAGTGCCCCCAAACTAAAAGAAAGAAGTCAAATTATCCCTGTTTCCAGATGATATGATTTTATATTTGGAAAACCTAAAGATTCCACTAGAAAATTATAAGAACTGATCAATTCAGTACAGTTTCAGGATACAAAGTCAATATACAAAACCAGTAGCATTTCTATATGCTAGCAGTGAAAATGTAAAATATAAATTAAAACAATAGTCACAGGTAAAATTTTGTATCTAGAAAGTAACCAAAGAGTGAAGGATCTCTTAATGAAAATTGTAAAACTGAAGGAGACAACAAAAAAATTTTTTAAAATTCTGTTCATGGACTGGGAAAATCACTATTGTTAAAATGTCCATACTACCCAAAGCAATGTGCAGATTTAATGCAATCCCTATTAAAATATCACAAGCATTCTTCACAAAAATAGAACAAAAAATTGTAAAATTTATATGGAAACATCAAATGCCTAGAATAGCCAAAGCTATCCTGAACAAAATGAACAAAACTGGGAGATCACCTTACCTGACTTCAAATTATATTACAGAGCTATAGTAACCAAAAGAGCATGATACTGGCATAAAAGCAGACACATCGATGAATGGAAAACTAGAGAACCCAGAAACAAATCCACATAACTTCAGTCAACTCATTTTTTACAAGGATGCCAAGAACACATGCTAGGGAAAAGACAGTTTCTTCAATAAATGTTACAGGGAAAACTAGTTACATGTATTCAAAATAATTAATCTAGACCTCTATACAAATTCAAAAGAATTAATCTAGACCTCTATACAAAAATCAAATCAAAATAGATTAAAGGCTTAAATTTAAGACCTCAAACAGTACAACTGCTACAAGAAAATATTGGGAAAATCTTCAGGACATTGGTCTGGGCAAAAATTTGTTGAGCAATACACAAGTGCAGGTAATCAAAGCAAAGACTGACAGATGTGATCACATTGAGTTAAAAAGCTTCTGCAGAGCAAAAGATACAATCAACAAAGTGAAGAGGCATTCACAGAATGGGATAAAATATTTGCAAACTACGCATCTGAGCAGGAATTCATAACCATAATATTTAAGGAGCCCAAACAACTCTATAAGTAAAAATCCAATAATCTGATTTTTAAAAGGGCAAAAATTTGAATAGACATTTCGTAAAAGATATACAAATAACAAATAGACATATGAAAAGGTGCTCAACATCATTAATTATTAAAGAAGTGCTCTATCCTCTTTATGACAGAATAACACAGAAAAGACAAAGTCAAAGGAAAATACTATTTCTGGGAAAGAAGGGATCAAGAGTAGGAAAATTCATACCATAAAGTGCACCAGAGTTGCTACAACCAAGACTACTTACACTAATTGTGTTATCCCATTATATAAAATTCTGCAGAAAATAAAGAGAATAACAGTGATTTTTACCATGTGCTTGGTAAGAAATTCTTACTCTTCTTCTGGCTTATTAGATTCTGAGTTTCATTCACTGCAATTTCAGGAAGAGCAGAGCTTTGATATACTGTGCACGGTGCCAAAACAGTAAGGGTCACGGGGAAACTTCCTCTTTACTCTCTGAAGTTTCACTAAAAAATCAACTTACAAATGGCAGATTAATTGGGAAAAAAAAGGCGTACAAATTTATGAATGTGCACATGGGGAGAACAATAGTTATTATCTCCTGGCCCCTAATGGGGTTCAGAAGCTTATATACCATCTTGAAGTTACTGAAAGAATTGGAGTTTGGCATAAAAAAAGTGCAAAATAATGTATTTTGCAGAAATTTGGATGAAAATGAAGGTCATTATTCTAAGTGAGGTGACTCAAGAATGGAAAACAAAATACTGCATGTTTGCACTTATCAGTGGAAGTTAAACTATAGGTACACAAAGCCATGCAGAGTGGTATAATGGACATTAGAGACTCAAAAAAAGAGTGAGTGGGAGTGGGGTGATAGATTTTTTAAAAACCTACATATTGGGCACAGTGTACACTACTCAGTTGATGGGTACACTAAAATCTCAGACTTCACCACTTTACAATTCATCCATATAACCAAAAACCACATATATCCTAAAGTTATTGAAATAAAAAAGAATGGGCATGGCTGGGCACCATGGCTCAAGCCTATAATCCCAGAACTTTGGGAGGCCAAGGTGGGATAATCACTTGAGGTCAGGAGTTCCAGACCAGCATGGCCAACGTGATGAAACCTTGTATCTACTGAAAATACCCCAAAATTTAGCTGCATGTGGTGGTGCCTGCCAGTAGTGACAGCTATGGGGAAGGCTGAGGCTTGAGAATCAATTGAACCTGCGAGGCAGTGATTGCCGTGAGCCAACATTGTGTCTCTGTACTCCAGCCTGTGTGACCCAGGAGACTCCATCTCAAATAAAATAAAATAAAATAAAATAGAATAAATAAAATAAAATAAAGTAAATAAAATAAAATAAAATAAAAAAGAATGGGTGCTTGGATCCTGGAAAAACAAGTTATGGAAAAGATGAGAAGAGGAATTGTGTTGAGGAGCAATAAATGATTACTAGGGAGAATGAGTTGATCAGAGTGCACAAATAGTTCTCCACAAAAATTGAATAATCCTCAGAGACATATCTTTTAAATGGATCTGTTCTGGTGTGTCTATATAATTGGTCTTCTTTTCTGCAATAGACAATAAGATAACTCACAGGGGAGAAGAAAAACAATTATTTTCCTTGGTAGGTCCAGACTTTAGACAGATACAGGAATTTCAGAAAACAATTTCATCCTTTGCTGTGGGAGAGATCAGTGGGTATGTCGGGATCAGGGAGATCATCGTCAGTTTAGCATGTTATAGTGCCATATTTTGGGGTATCAGTTTCTGGGCCCTGACATTCCAACCTTCCAGTGGGGTTCAGCAGCTTATATACAATCTTGAAGTTACAGAAAGAATGGGGTCTGAGAGTATGACCAAAAACTGGTTAAGACAGTAAATCCGGTTACAGTGGCAAGACATATTACGAGATGGAAAGAAGAGGAGGTTTGCCTAGCAAACCCATTCTTATGTAGACAAAAGCACAGAGGTGGCAGCCCTCAGAATAGAGGCGAAATGCTTCTTCAGACATTTAAATATTTCAAACTCTCAGTTGATCTTTCCTAGATAAAGGGAAACCTCAGAAAAAAATCTGGCTGCATTAGTACAGATTCTCTACAGATGCAAATCTCCCTCAAAAAACAGGGAAGATTACTTCTGTTTGCTGGTTTTCTGAACCACCATCTCAAAATATGTCAAAGTAGTGTATTTTGGGGTAAAATACTTAATTTCTTTCAATAGTAACATATGAAAGAGAAAATATGAATGTCTTATAAGCTAACCTGAAAATAATATTTTTTTTAAATGAGTACCGAAGATTGTGCACCATGGGAGACCATTAGTTATAAGGAAGTGCCCAGAGTATGTCAGCAGAAGCCTTCACAAGTTTATCGGTGGCTGCTACAGTCTTAAGCAGGGTATCAAAAAGACACCGTAATGAGCTATTAGTCATTGGTGGTTTCTATGTAGCTGAGTTGAAACAGCAAAGGCCTGACCTGATCACTCTGAATAAATAGAGAGAAAGAGGTTGACAGTAGTTAGATGTCAGGGAAGAGGATATTGAAAAGCTAACTTTAGTTTGCAAAATTCTAGTTTCCAGTTCAGTTTGGGATTCCAATAGAGGGTTTTTTTCAATGAGAACTTAGTTAAGTTATAAATAGAACTCTTAGTTTATTAAACTTATTTTTCTTTATAAATGACCACATCTCAGGTATTTCTTCATAGCAGTATGAAAATGGACTAATACAGTAAATTGGAACTGGGAGTGGGGCACTGCTACTAAGATAACTAAAATGTAAAAATGACTTTTGAACCGAGACAGGCAGAGGTTGAAATAGTTTGGAGGGTTCAGAAGAAGACAGGAAGACGAGGGAAAGTTTGGAGCTTCCTAGAGACTTGTTGAACGGTTTTGACCAAAAATGCTGATACTGATATGGAAAATGAAGTCCAGACTAAGGTGGTTTCAGATGAAGATGAGGAACTTACTGGAAACTGGAGCTAAGGTGATCCTTGCTATGTTTTAGCAAAGAGACTGGTGGCATTTCATCCCTACCCTAGAGATCTGTGGAACTTTGAACTTGAGAGAGATAATTTAGGGTATCTGGTGGAAGAAATTTCTAAGCAGCAACGCATTCAAGAGACTGGCTGGGTGCTCTTTAAAGCATTCAATTTTATTCATTCACAAAGATATGG
>NW_016825607.1:36426-39785 GCF_001698545.2 Rhinopithecus bieti | reverse complement strand
ACGTTTTTTGAGGAGAAATTCAAGCCAGCTGCAGAAATTTGTGTAAGTAATAAGGAGCCAAATGTTAATCATGGATAATAGGGAAAATGTCTCCAGGGTATGTCAGAGTTCTCCACAGCAGCCCCTCCCACTGCAGTCCCAGAAGCCTAGGAGGAAAAAATTGTTTTGTGAGCCAGACCCAGGGCCGTGCCGCTTTGTGCTAGGTGCCCTGCATCCTAGCCATGGCTAAAAGATGACAAAATAAAGCTCAGGCCATTCCTTCAGAAGAAGTAAACCTTAAGCCTTGGCAGCTAAAACGTGATGTTGGGCCTGTGGGTTCAGAAAAGTCAAGAATTGAGGTTTGGGAACCTCCATCTAGATTTCAGAAGATGTATGGAAACACCTGAATGGCTAGGCAGAGGTGTGCTGCAGGGGCAGAGCCCTCGTGGATAAATTCTGCTAGAGCAGTGTGAAAGAGAAAGGTGGGGTGTGAGGCCCCACGCAGAGTCCCCACTGGGGCACTGCATAGTGAGGCTGTGAGACGAGGGCCACCTTCCTCCAAACCTGAGAGTGGTAGATTCTCCAACAACTTGTACTGTGCACCTGGAAAAGCTGCAGACACTCAATGCTAGCCAGCGAAAGCAGCCAAGAGGGGAACTGTACCCTGCAAAGTCAAAGATAAAGAGCTGGGAGTTCTTTTCCATAGGAGCTCACCTCTTGCATCAGCATAACCTGCATGTGAGACATGGATTCAAAGGAGATCATTTTGGAGCTTTAAGATTTGACTGCCCCACTGGATTTTGGATTTGCATGGGGCTGGTACCCCTTTATTTTTGGCCAATTTCTCCCATTTGGAATGGGTGTATTTACCCAATGCTTACACCCCCATTGTATCCAGGAAGTAACTAACTTGCTTTTGATTTTATAGGCTCATAGGCAGAAAGGACTTGACTTACCTCAGATGAAACTTTGAATTGTGGACTTTTGAGTTAATGGTGAAATGAGTTAAGACTNTCATGCAACATGAGAAATCTCATTGAAGCAATCTTGGAAAACGCAGTTTGGCTTACTATGCCATCTGATGGTAAATAATATTATGGCATTTGCTACATGTGTTAAATATAAAAATCTCAGAACATATGTACTCTTAAAAAGTATAAATTAACTTCTATTTAATACAAAAGAAAGAAAGAAACCCACCTTTGACTCATAGCACGAGTAAAAATGTTGATATATTAAATGTATGTATTTGATATATTAAAATGTATAGCATTTCATCCCCAAGTTACCTTCAAACTCTTTTCTTCTCTCTCCAAGAGTTATATTTAACCCAATACTAAAGAAATTTAGATGTAAAACCCAATACTACAGAAATTTAGATGTAAAACTTTTTTTCAACTTGATAATTCTTTGATCTGGCAATGAAAATTACATATATCTCTGTTTCTGCACTGAAATAGGATATACTTGCTGCTAACTGAATATTTTTCACAAGTAGTAATATAAAATAGAGAAGAAATAATTTATACCTAATACTAATGCAATATTCAGTGAATGAATGGTCTGCTTGAGAATACATTCCCTTATACTTCTCTGAATCAAAGTAAGAGTAGAGGTTTTCTATTGATATCACAAATTACCAGCAGTGAAAGAAATACATTAACTGCAAACTGTTATTTATTCTACAAGTACTTATTAAGTATCTATTATGTGTCAGACACTGCTCCAGGTATGTAGGATGTAGTATTGAACAAATCAGAAGGCTTTTCATTATGGAGTTTACATTCTAATGAAGAGGACAGGGATGACAGACAATGAACAATAAAGAGATTAATGCTTAACCAAATGTTACATAGTAATGAGCACCCTGAATACAAATAAAATAAGGCAAGATGATAGAGGGTAATGTATGTTGGTGACTATTTTAGGATGGTCAGAGATGGCCTTTCTGAAAAGATGACATTTGAGCAATGTACAACATTAGAAACTATTTCAATTATAATTATCAAGATTTCAATATAAAAATCTCAGGACGTATGTACTCTTAAAGTATAAATTAACTTCTATTTAATACAAAACAGAGAAAGAAACCCACCTTTGACTCATCACACGAGTAACAGTCATAAACGTACAAGTTAGAAATCATGTAAAAATGAATTAAAAAAAACTTGCCATAAGAAATACAACTGACCTAAGCGTTTCTTAAAACTTCAAAAGAGTTAGTTAGAGCAGTGTTTCTTAATTTGCTGCACATTTAATTCCCTGGAAGACTTAAACATTTACTGATGTCTGGGTCCCACAAACAGAAATCTGATTTTATTGGACTGGGGAGCGGTCTGAAAATTACAGTTTTTTTAAACTCCCCAGTTGATTATAATCTGCAGCCAAGGTTGCAAGGCATTCATTTATAAAGTATTCAAGAAACTACACATGGAATTTAAACATTTAAATTTAATCATATTTCTCCATTCTTATCTACTTTCTGGTGAAGATACTAATCATCAGTGAAGTGGACAATAGGTATGCAAAGGCTGAGAAGAATGTGAAGGTTCTTAGATTATTCTTGAAAAAATCAAAAGTAGCTACAGTACAAACTTTCTCGGTCAAACACGTGCAACAACATTGAAGTAAAACCTAACACTGAAGATCATTTCTGCATGTCTAGACTATCCTAAGCAATGCCTCAATTATGCAGGTGAAAAAGTTCAAGACAGTCATCTCTTTATTCATCCCATTATTATCACTGTTCTTCATCATATGTTTATCCCGGGGGCTACAGTGAAGAGTTTATCCCAAGGGCAAGCTTAGTGTTTATTTAGATCTCTGAAAAAGTTTTCCACCAGTCTAAAAGTCAAAATATCTCTATTCTTTAAAAAAAAAAAAGTCTTATTTTTTCAAGTGAAATTACGAATCTATTCTTCACCCAAGATTAAAACTCTAGAGTTTAAGTGGGTAAAGCGTTATTTCAGACAAATCATCTGCAACACTTAGAGCATGTGCAGCTTCCAAAATCTAAAATACTCTTGGAGAAAAGTGACTTGGAGAAAAGCAGTACCTGGTTTAAACTTGCATCATTATCACCTACTTTTTGAGTAATCATCTCAATTAGGCATAGAAAGAAAAGAAAATTGACTGTAATACTCCTGTGGGTGGGAGAAAAAGATAGGTAACAGCTGTTTTCTTCTATAATCATCTTACACCTATAGATTAACTGAAACCTTTTTTGATATTTCAGAAACATGTCCAGGGTATACTACAAACTAAATAAGCGACCTATTCTGTTATTACCATCTCTATTCAGCTAAACACTGTCTGCCAAGAAAGTAACATAAAACTATATTTAAGGTATACCATAAAAACATCTTTTTTTTTTTTTTTTT
>NW_016825607.1:30214-34714 GCF_001698545.2 Rhinopithecus bieti | reverse complement strand
GATTGAAAACATTTTCTTCTCCAAGATCACATAGCCAGTTGGTGGGAGGATTAATATTCAAATTCAGATCAGATCCAGATATATTCCATTGTATATATGTACCACATTTTCTTTATTACATATTTAAATCCTGATTCAGATTCCAAATTCATATTATTTCCACTGAACCACATTGACATTACCATCTATTTGTAACCTCACTGGCAGAAGTCGGGGTGGAATGGGAGAGGAGGATTGGGGACATAAACACAAACCACTCCTGGAATTCTAAAAATGATTCTGATTTTATTCTCTACTGTTATAAGAATATGTATCCTGTTTTGTAGCTACGTAAAACTTAAAGTGTGTTGTATGGGAACTATTTCCTTTTTTACATTTAATAACTGTTTTATTTTATTTTAAAAATATCTTCAATTTGTGTGGGCATATTGTAGGTGTACATATTTATGTTGTACATGTCATGTTCTGATACAGGTATGCAATGCATAGTAATCACATCATAGAAAACTGGCTATCCATCTCCTCAAGCATTAATTTTTTGTGTTACAAACAATCCAATTATATACTTTCACTGATTTTAAAATGTAAAATTAAATTATTATTGACTATAGTCAACCTGGTGTGTTATCAAATAGTATGTCTTATTCATTCTTTCTATTTGTTATACCCATTAACCACCCCACCACCCCAGAAGCCCCCAACTACCTTTCCTAGACTCTGGTAACCATCCTTCTACTCTCTATGTCCATGAGTTTAATTGTTTTGATTTTAGGATCCCACAAATAAGTGAGAACATGTGATGTTTTTCTTTCTGTACCTGGCTTATTTCACCTAACATAATGATCTCCAGTTCCATCATGTTGTTCCAAATGAGTGGATCTCATTCTTTTTGGGCTGAATAGTTCTCTATTGTGTATATGTACCACATTTTGTTTATACATTCATCTGCTGATGGACACTTAGGTTGCTTTCAAAACTTGGCTATTGTGAACAGTGATGCAACAAACAGGAGTACAGATACCACTTTGAGATACTGGTTTTCTTTCTTCTGTGTATATACACAGCAGTGTGATTGCTGGATCATATGGTAGCTCTATTTTTAGTTTTTTGAGGAACTTCCAAACTATTCTCCATAGTGCTCATACTAATTTACTTTCCAACCAATGGTGTATGAGGATTCTCTTTTATGCACATCCTCTCCAGCATTTGTTATTACCTGTCTTTTGGATGTAAGCCACTTTAACTGGGGTAAGATAATATCTTATTGTAGTTTTGATTTGCATTTTGCTGTTGATCAATTATGTTGACCAACCTTTAATATGCCTGTTTGCCATTTCTATGTCTTCTTTGAGAAATGTGTATTCAAATCTTTTTTTAAAATCATATTATTAGATTTATTTCTATAGAGTTGTTTGAGTTTTTTACAGATTATGTTTATTAATCCTTTGTCAGATTGGTAGGTTTCAAATATTTTCTCCCATTCTGTTGGTTGTCTCTTTAACATGTTGATTGCTTACTTTGTTGTATGTAAGTTTTAACCTTAATGTGATCCCATTTTTTTATTTTTGGTTTGGTTGCCTGTGCTTGTGGGGTATTGCTCAAGAAACCTTGATGAGAACATGGCTTGGAGATTTTTTCTCCAATGTTTTATTGTAGTAGTTTTATAGTTTGCAGTCTCATATTTAAGTTTTTAATCCATTTTGATTCGATTTTTATATATGAAGAGAGACGGTGTGTAGTTTCATTCTTCTCCATATGGAGATCCAGTTTTCCCAGAACCATTCATTGAAAAGACTGTCTATTACCCCGTGTATGTTCTTGGCAAATTTCTTGAAAGTGGGTTTGCTGTAAGTGTGTGAATTTCCTTCTGGGTTCTCTACTCTGTACCATTGGTCTATGTATCTGTTTTCATGCCACTACCATGCTGTTTTGGTTATATAAATCTGAAGTATAATATGAAGTCAGGTAATGTGATTTTTTTCAGTTGTTTTCTTTTTGCTCAGGAGAGCTTGGCTATTCTGGGATTTTGTGGTTTCATATACATTTTAGGATTTTCTTTTCTATTTCTGTGAAAAATACCATTGGTATTGCATTGAATCTTTAGATTGCTTTGGGTAGTATGGACATGTTAACAATATTGATTCTTCCAATCTATCAACATAAAATATTTTTCCATTTTTTGTGTCCTCTTCAATTTCTTTCATCAGTGTTTTATAGTTTTTATTACAGAGACATTTCACTTTGGTAATTTATAGATATGTAATTTTAGTCGTGGCTATTGTAAATTGAATTCCATTTTATTTCTCTTTCAGGTTTTCACTATTAGCCTATACAAATGCTACTGATTTTATACATTGATTTCATATCCTGCATCTTTGCTGAAATTGTTTTATCAGTTCTAATAGTTTCCTTATGGAGTCTTTAGGGTTTTTCAAACATAAGATCATGTTATTTGCAAACAAGTATAATTTGACTTATTTCTTTCTGATTTGGATGCTCTTTAGATCTTTCTCTTGTCTGACTGCTCTAGTTGGGACTCCTAGTACTATGTTGAATAACAGTGCTGAAAGTGGACATTCTTATTATGTTCCAGATCTTAGAGGAAAGTTTTTCGGTTTTCTTCCCCATTCAGTATGATACTAGCTATGTGTCTGTCATATATGACTTTAATTATGTTGAGGTATGTTTATTATCTACTCCGCTTTTGACAGTTTTATTATAAAGAGATGATGAATTTTATCAAATGCTTTTTCATCATAAATTAAAATGTTCATATGGTTTTTATCTATCATTCTGTTGATGATGATGTATCACATTGATTGAAGAGTGCATTTTGAACCATCCTTGCATCCCAGAAATAAACGTTGCTAGGTCATGATGAATTATCTTTGTAATGTATTGTTGAATTTGGTTTGTTGGTATCTTGCTGTGCATTTTTGCATCAAAATTTATCAGAGATATTGGCTTGTGGTATTGTTTATTGATGTGTCTTTGTCTGGTTTTTGTATGGGGGTAATACTGGCATTGTAGAATGAGTTAGGAAGGATTTCCTCCTCTTCTATTTTTCAGAAAATATTGAGTCATATTGGTTTTAGTTCTTCTTTAAGTGTTTGGTAGAATTCACAAGGGAAGCCATCAGGTCCTGGATTTTCTATAGTGGGAGACATGTTATTATGGCTTTGATCTTTTTACTGTTTACTGGTTTGTTCAGGTTTTGGATTTCTTTCTGGTTCAATCTTGGTAGGGTGCATGTGTCTAAGTATTTTCCAATTTATTGTCATATAGATTCTCATAGTAGCCACTAATGTTCCTTTGAATTTATGCAGTGCCAGTTGTAATGTCTCTTTTGGTCATTTTGTTTTATTTATTTGGATTGTCTCTTTTCTTAGTCTGACTAAATGTTTGTCAATTTTGTTTAACTTTTCAAAAGGCAACTTTTGTTTCATTGAGCTTTTGTATTACTTTTAATTTCAATTTCATTTATTTATTCTCTGATCTTATTATTTCTTATCTTCTAGTAATTTGGGGTTTTGTTTGCTGTTGCCTTTCTAGTTCTTTAAGATGCATTGTTAGATTGTTTATTTGAAGTTTTTCCCCCTTTTTAGGAGCATGTAAATATAAACTTTCCTCTGAGTAATGCTTTTGCTCTACCCAGTAGGTTTTGATATGATGTGTTTCCATTATGATTTGTTATAAAATATTTTCAATTTTCTACTTAATATCTTCATTGACCCACTGGTCATCCAGGAGCATATTATTTAATTTCCATGTATTTTTATAGTTTCCAAAATTGCTCCTGTTATTGCTTTGCAGTTTCATTACATTGGGGTCAGAGATGATGCTTGATACTATCTAATTTTTTGAATTTTTAAAGATGTTTTGTGACCTTATATATGGTTTATTCTTGGAAATAATCTATATGCTGAGGAAAAGAGTGTGTATTCTGCAGCTGTTGGATGAAATGTTCTGTACATATCTATTAGATTCATTTGGTCTATAGTGCAGATTAAGCCATTTCTTTTTTCTTTTTTTTCTTCTTCTTTCTCTTCGGAAAATTGTTTCGTTGCGGAAAGTGGGGGATTTAAGTCTCCAACTATTACTGTATCAGGGCCTATCTCTCTCTTTAGATCTAACAATATTTGCTTCATATATCTAAATGTTCCAAGGTTGGATGTGTGTGTGTGTGTGTGTGTGTGTGTGTGTGTATGTGTGTGTATGTATATATTTCATTTATCTTCTTGCTCTATTGACCCCTTTATCATGTAACCTTCTTTGTCTCATCTCATAGTTTATGTCTTTAGATCTATTTTTGACTGATATAAGCATAGTGACTCAAACTCTATTTTTATTTCCATTGGCATAGGATACATTTTTCCATCTCTTTCTTTCAGTGTATATGTGTATTTATAGATGAAGTGTATCTCTTGTAGGCAACAAATCAGTAGGTCTTGTTTTCTCATCCATTAAGCCACTCTATGTCTTTTGATTGGAAAGTTTAGT
>NW_016825607.1:20269-29533 GCF_001698545.2 Rhinopithecus bieti | reverse complement strand
TTTTTTTTTTTTTTAATTGCTTTTTTTTTTTTAGAATTCTTTATCCTTTTTCTTTAGAAGTTTAATTATTAAAGGACTTGAGGTAGTCCTCTTTGGGTTAAATCTGCTTGCTGTTCTATAACCTTCTTGTACTTGGATATAAGTATCATTATTGATTTGGGAAGTTTTTGTTATTATGCCTTTGAATACACTTTCCACTCCTATCTCTCTACCTCCTCTTTAAGGGCAATAACTCTGAGATTTGTCATTTTGAGGCTATTTTCTGAATCCTGTAGATGTGCTTCATTGCTTCTTATTTTTTTTCTCTCCCCTGTGTATTTGCAAATATCCTATCTTCATGCTATTTTTTTCTTCTCTTTGACCAATTGTGCTATTAAAAGGCTCTGATGAACTCTTCAGTATGTCCATTTTATTTTCCAGCTTCAGGATTTCTGCTTGATTTTAAAAAATGATTTCCATCTCTCACAAATTCATCTGATAGATTTCTGATTATTTTTTTGGTGCTATCTTGATTTTTTTTTTTTTTTAATTTCTTCAACACAGCTATTTTGAATTCTCTGTCAGAAAGGTCACATAACTCTGTTTTTGCAGGATTATTCACTGGTGGCTTATTTAGTTCATTTGGTGAGGTTATGTTTTGCTGAAACATCATATGTTTGTGGATGTTCATCTGTGTCTGGGCATTGATATGTTATGTATCTATTGAAGTCTTCATGGTCTGTGTTTGTGTTTACCCATTCTTCTTAGAGAGTATTTCCTAATATTCAAAAGAAACTGGGTGTTGTGATTTATGCTATAACTGGTTTAATGGCATCCCTAGTAAAGTAACACTGTGGTTCTTGCACACTCATAGAGGTATCACCTTGATCATTTTGGACAAGATTTGGGAGAATTCTCTAGATTACCAAGTGCTCTCTTTCCTTTCTTTCTCCCAAACAAATGGAGTCTCTCTCTCAGTTCGGAGCCACTTAAAGCTGGGAGTGGATTGATGCAAACTTCTCCTTATTTTGGGTTTTCGTTTGTTTGTTTATTTCTTCTTTTTTAAACTTTTATTTTAAGTTCATCAGTACATGTGCAGGTTTACTAAATAGGTAAACTTGTATCATGGGGTTTTGTTTTATTGATTATTTTATCACACAGTTATTAAGCCTAGTAACCATGATTATTTTTTCTGATTCTCTTCCTCCTCCCACCCTCCACCCTCCACCCTCTCATAGGCCCCAGTGTGTATTATTCCCCTCCATGTGTCCATGTGTTTTCATCATTTAGCTCCACTTATAAGAGAGATCATTCATTATTTGGTTTTCTTTCCTTGTGTTAGTTTGTTAAGAATAATGACCACCAGATCCATCTATGTCTCTGGAAAGAACATAATCTTATTATTTTTTATTGCTGCATAGTCTTCCATGGTGTATATGTATCACATTTCCTTTATCCAGTCTATTATTGATGAGCATTTTGGTTGATTTCCTATCTTTGCAATTGTGAATAGTGCTGCAGTGAACATACACATGCATGTATCTTTATAATAGAACAATTTATATTCCTTTGTGTGTATACCCAGCAATGAGATTTCTGGGTCCAATGGCATTTCATGTAATAGGTCTTCAAGGAATCACCACAATTTCTTCTACAATGGTTGAACTAATTTATACTCCCACTAACAGTATAAAAGTGCTTCTTTTTCTCTACGACTTCACCAGTATCTGTTATATTTTGACTTTTTAAAAATAGCCTTTCTGACTGGTTTGAGATGGTATCTCATTATGGTTTGGATTTACATTTCTCCAATGATAAGTATTGTTGAGCTTTTTTCCATATGCTTGTTGGCTGCATGTATGTCTTGTTTTGAAAAGTGTCTGTTCATGTCCTTTGCCCACTTTTTAGTAGGGTTGACAAACACCTCCTTAGTCACTACTACTATTATTGTGCTGGGTCAGATTTGAAGCCAGAACAGCATTGGGCATAGACCAAGGCCTGTTGTAACCACTCCCTGGCCACTGCCTATGTTCACTTAAGAACCTGAAGCTATACAATCAGCAGGTGGCAAAGCCAGCCAGGTATATATATATATATTTTTTTTTCTTCAAAGCAGCAGGTTTTTCCAGTCCCCAGGTGGGTCTAGACGTGCCATCTGGGAGTCAGAGAATAAACTTAAAAGCCTTAGAAATGTATCTGGTATTCTATTCTGCTGTGTCTGAGCTTACTTTCAAACTACAAGATGCTGTTCTTCTCACTCTTCCTTCCATTTTTCAAAGGCAAAAGAGCTTCACCCATCACTACTGCCACCAAAATTCCATGAGAAATACTGTCAAGAGTACTTCCAATGTTTCCTTAAGGCCCAAGGGATCTTAAGTCACACTGTAGTAAATACTGCCTAGTCTGGGAGTTACCTTCGGGACAGTAGGCTCTCCTCTGGCCTAGGGCAGCTCCAGAAGTGCCATTCAAAGTTCAAGTCTTGCAAATTGGAACCCGAAGATTCTGCTTGGTGTTCTACTTTCCTGTAGATTAGCTGATACCTGAAGCCAGCAAGTCTTAAATGCTCATACAAGCCCCTCATAGTACTATATTTGATATTACTACTGGTTTCTCAGGGCCCAAAGGCTCTTCATTTAGCAGGTGATGATTGCTGCCAAGACTAACTCCTCCCCTTCAAGACAGCAGGTTCCCCTCTAGTACAAGGTGTGTCTAGAAATGTCAGCTAGAAGTTAGGGCCTGGAACAGGGACTCATGACTCTGACCAGTGCCTTATCCTGTTGTGGCTGAGCTGCTATCTGAGATGCAAGATAAAATTTTGTCCAATCTTCCCTCTCCTTTACTCAAACAGAAGGAATGCCTCTCTTGGAGCTGTGAGTTATGCAGCCTTGGGTTAGGGAAAGGGTTATGCCAGCACTTTCTTAGCTGCCACAGTTGCTGACTCAATAGATTTTGTGCTCCCCCAGTCCTCTGTCTCTTGGGTCAGTGCAGCACTAGGACGCACCTAAGAGTTGCAGTCTTGTGGCCTAGACAGACCTTAAAGTTTCCTTAGAGACCCAGAGCACTTGAACTCACAGTGGCAAGGTGTTTGGGAACTTAAGTTCAGGCTGTAGGAATTGGCATTTTCCCTTTGTCTAAGGCTGGTTTAAATGTTTTCTCTGTGTGTGGGCTTCAGCTGAATTTCGTCTGGTTTTCCTTTCTGCTCTAACAGGATGGCACTGAGTGCAGTGCCTCACAATTGCTGGCTCTTCCTCCTCCAGCACAGAGAAATGCTTTCTGCACCACACTGCCATTACTGGAGAATGAGGGAAGTGTGGCATTGGTGATTCACGATCTTTTTATCTACATCTTCAGTGCCTCTTTTAGTGATACAAAGTTAAAAGCAGGTACTGTGAGTGTTCACCTAATTTTTAGTTCTTATGAAGCTGCTTTGCTTGTGTAGATTGTTGTAAAATTTGCGTCCTTTCAGGAGCATGGTCAGCAGAGCCTTCTATGCTGCCATCCTGCTCCACCAGTTTTATTTGGCTACTGCATCTTTTCCAATGAAAATTATACATCTTTTACTTATTTTCTTAGCACTGCATTCAACAAAATTTATATCTAAGTTAATTCAGATGGCATTAATGATATTTCTGTTGTATGTGTGCATGTATTCTTATTAGAACAAGAGTTGCAGTATTTGAAACACACACAAAGTTTACAAACACACACACACACACACAATTTCCTTAACATTTGATAAAAACTCATAAAATTAAATTAGGAGAAGTAATCATTAATAGATCAAACTACACCTAGACATTTTTCACTGTTCATTGACTGAAAATTTCCTGAAGAAAAAAAATTGTTCAATTTAATGCTTCCGTGAATTCCAGCAACTTGACTAAACATATTATATGAGTTACTAAAAAATTATTATCCTTCTTTATATAACTATGTGAAAAATATTAAATTTATGTTAACCATTAAAATTTTCTAATGATACAAAGGGCCAAAAGTTATTGTTCTTATATCAAAGTAGTCATTTTCAAGCACAATGATTTTGTATGAATAACCTAGAGTTAATGATTATTAAATACTTCCCTAGATTATTAAAAATCATTAAACTACAAAATAGCTAACTGTTTTATAAAGGAAACATCAAAACATTGTCACTTTAAAATATTAAAAATATTCACACGTAAAATTGCTAAACTGGTTGTTGCCACATGTTACTTTCTCCAACTAAAACTTTTATTATAACCAAAGCTGCAACCATTATCATGTGCTGCAGCTAGTGAAACAGATACATTCTCATGTTCACTCTTTTCTTCAGCTGTTAAATATTTTTTATGCATTCCTTCTCTTAATTTAATTTTATGGTTTCTATAATGTAAGGAAGTTGTGTGTGTGTGTGTGAGATAATATCTCATTGTGGTTTTAAATTTGCATTTCTCGGAGGATTCATGACGTTGAGCGCATTTTTTATGCTGTTGGGCCAATTTTATGTCATATGTAAGAATGGTCAGTTTCATGTCCTTTGCCCACCTTTTAATGAGATTATTTGTTTTTCTTTTGATTTGTTTAAGTCTCCTTACAAATTTAGTATGTTGATTGCTTCTTGTTAGATGCATAGCTTGCAAGTATTTTCTCCGTTGTCTTAGGTGTATTCACTCTGTTAATTGTTCTTTTGCTTGAACAAGAAGCCTTTTTTAGTTTAAGTCCTATTTACCTATTTTTGTTTGTTGCAATTGCTTTGAGCGTCTTAGTCATAAGTCTCTTACCGTTAGAGCAATGCAGAAGCATTTTTCCTAGGCTTTTATTCCAAAAGTTTTATATCTTTCCAGGTATTATTTTAGATCTCTTAATCTCACCTTTAAGTTACTTTGGTCTATGGCTGAAAGGTAGGATCCAAATTTATTTTCTGCATATGCAGTTTTCCAGCCGCCATTTATTAGAATACAGTGTTCTTACCCAGTGCACAATTTAGTGATTTTGTCTAAGATAAGCATTATTGATGGGTATGGTGGCCTTTATTTCTGATTCTCTATTGCCTGTTCAATTTATGTTTGTATTTTTGCTGCCGTACCATGCCAGCTTGGTAGCATACCTTGTATGTAGCCTGAGGTCAACTAATGTAATCCTCTGGCTTTTTTCTTTTTGGTTCGTTATCGTTTGGGCTATTCAGAGCTCTTTTGAGGTCCATATGAATTTTAGAATTGTGGCTCTTTGTGGTGTCTATATGAATTTTAGAATTGTTTCTTCTGATTCTGGTGAAAAACAACATGAGTAATTCAAATAAAACTGCCTTAAATTTGTAGGACTGCTTGGACATATGTTGTTTTAATGAAACTAATATATTCCAATACATGAGCATGAGGTATATTTCAATTTGTGTGTGTGTCTTCTACAATTCTTTCATAAGTGTTTTGTAGTTCTCCTTGTAGAAATTTTTCACTTTCTTGATTAAATGTATTCCTAGAGATTCCTGAGATACAAAGATGATTCAATATTTGCAAGTCAATAAAGGTGATGCACCACACAAACAGAATTAAAAACAAAATCATATTATTATCTCTATAAATGCAGAAAAAGCATTTATGATACAAGCACTCAACAAACTAGGCATCTAAAGAACATATCTCAAATTAATGAATTGTGTATGACAAAATATTTTATTTTTTGTAACAATTATAAATAGGATTGAGTTCCTGATTTGGTTCTCAGCTTGAGCATTGTTGGTATCTAGAAATTCAACTATTTTTTTACTTTAATTTTGTATCCTGAAATTTTACCAAAGCCATTTATCAGGTGTAGGAGTCCTTTGGAGAAATCTTCAGGGTTTTCTAGGCTCCAAATTATGTCATCAGTGAACACAGATAATTTGATTTTCTTATTTCCTATTTGGATGTCTTTTATTTCTTTATCTTGCCTGATTGCCCTGGCTAGGACTTCTAGTACTATTTCAAATAAGAGTGATGAAAGTGAACATCTTTGTCTTATTACAGCTCTCAGGGGGGATATTTTCAGTTTCTACACATCCAGTATGATGTTGGCTGTGGGCTTATCATAGATGGCTCTTATTATTTTGAGGTATATTCTTTCAATGCCTAGCTTGTTAAGGGTTTTTACTATAAAGGGGTGTTGGATTTTACTGAATGCTTTTTATGTCTTTGTTGAGATGAACATATGGGCTTTGTTATGTTTTAATTCTGCTAATGTAATGAATCATATTTGTTGATTTACGTATTTTGAGCCATCCTTCCATCTCAAGAATTAAACACACATAGTCGTGAAGAATTAAATTTTTGATGTGCTGCTGGATTTACTTTGGTAGTATTTTGTTGAGGATTTTTACATCTGTGTTCATCATGGATATTGGACTGTAGTTTACTCTTTTTTGTTGCATTCTTGCCTGATTTTGGTATAAGTGTGATACTGGCATTGTAGAATACATTTTGGAAAAATCCTTCATGTTTTGGAATAGTTTCAATAATATTCCTAATAGCTCTTCTTTGTATGTCTGGTAGAATTTGGGTGTGAATCTGTCTGGTCCTATTTATTTTTTGTTTGCTTGTTTGTTGTGGTTGTTGTTTTTTGGTTGGTAAATTTTTAATTACTGATTCCATTTCATTTCCTGTTTTGGGTCTTTTCAGAAATTATATTTCTTCCTAGAGAAAGGTGTTGTGTTTTCTGTGAAATCAATCATTGGAAGCACCCAACCACGATAAAGTTGTGTGTTTCTAGGACTTTACTCATTTGCTCCAGATTGTCTAATTTGTGCTTATAGAGAAATTCATAGTAGTCTCCGAGGATCTTTTGCATTTATATATTTTCAATTGCAATGTCATCTTTGTCATTTCTGATTGTGATTATTCTCTTCTATTTTCTTGGTTAATCTAGAGAGTGATCTATTAATTTTTTTTTTATCATTTTAAAGGTTGGACTCTCTATTTTAATAATATTTGTATGTTTTCTTGGTATCAATTTCATCTAGTTCTGCTCTGATCTTTGTTATCTCTTTTCTTCTCATAGCTTTGGATATGCTTTGCTCTTGTTTATCTAGTTCCTTGAGATGCACAATTAGGTTTTGAATTTGAGAACTTTCTTTTTGATATGGGCATTTAATGCTATAAACTTTATCTTACCACTGTTTTTGCTGTATCTCAGAGGTTTTGGTATGTTATGTCCATATTTTCATTTGTTTCCATTTTTTATTGTTGTTTTGAGACTCCCTTTTAGTGTTGATTTCTAATGTTTTTTCCACTGTCATCTGAGAAGATGCTTAATATGATTTTGACTTTTTTGAATTTATTGAGACTTGCTTTATGCCTAAGCATGTAGTCAATTTTAGAGAATGTTCCATATGCAGATGAGAAAAATGTATATTCTGCAGTTGTTGGGTGTCATGTTCTGTAGATATTTATTAGCCCATTTGGTCAAGAATCTAATATAAGTCTGACGTTTCTTTGTAATTTTTCTGTCTCAGTGATCTGTCTAGTGCTGATATCAGGTGTTAAAATTCACCACTATTATTGTATGTCTGTCTATCTTTTTTCTTAAGTCTAATGATAATTCTTTTATAAATATGAATTCTCAAATGTTGAGTCCATATATATTTAGAATAATTAAATTTTCTGGTTGTATTGAATGTTTTATCATCATGTAATGACATTCTTTGTCTTTTTTTACTTTTTTTGATTTGAAGTCTGTTTTATCTGATATCAGACTAGAAACTCTTTCTCTTTTTGGTTTTCCATTTATTTGTCTTAGGGGTCTTTATCCATCCCTCTACTTTGGGCCTGTGGTTTTCATTACACCAGAGATGGATCACTTGAAGACAGAAGAAAGGCAAGCCTTATTTTTTAAATTGTATTTCACATTCTTTGTCTTTTGAGCAGAGCATTTAGACCATTCATGTCCAAGGTTAATAGTGATAGGTGAGGTGTTTTTGTTTTTTTTTTTCTTTTTTTTCCTGTCATAGTGTTTTTAGCTAGAAATTTTGTAGTCTCAATTGTGTAATTGATTTATAGTATATGTGAATTTTGTACTAATGTGTGTATTTGTGCTGGCAAGTACCATCCTTTTATTTCATTATTTATAACTCAAAGGAGCCTGGTCTGATCATGACAAATTCTCTTGTTGTTTGTTTATTCAGAAATAACTTTATTTCTCCTTCGTTTATAAAGATCAGTTTCACAGGCTATGTAATATTTGGCTGGCGTTTTTCTTTTCATAAGAAGGCTAATAATAGGCCCACAATCTTTTCTGGGTGGTAAGGTTTCTTCTGAGAACTCTTTTTAGTCTGATAAAATTTCCTTTATTGGTGATTTATCCATTTCTCTTGTTGCCTTTAAGATTTGTACTTTCATTCTGATCTCAGATAGTTTGATGACCATATGCCTTGGTGATGGTCATCTTGTGTAGTATCTCACAGGTGTTTTCTGGATCTCTTGTTCTGGATGTTGACTTCCCTACCAAAGTTGGAAATGTTTCCTGGATTATTTTCTCAAATATGTTGTTCAAGTTGCTTTATTTTTCTTTTATTCTCTCAGAAATGTCAAGAAGTCATAGGTATGAATGTTTTTCATAATCCCATATTCCTGAAAACTTTGTTTGCTTATTGAAATTATGTTTTTTAATTTTCATCTGACTGCTAATTTGAAAGTTCAGTCTTTAAGCTCTGAAATCCTCTCTTACGCTTGCTCTAGTCTGTTGTAAAAGCTTCCAATTGTATTTTGAAGTTTCTTCAGTATTTTTTTTTTTAAATTCTGGAAGTTTTAACCATTTTTTAAAATATATAGCTACCTCTCTTTTTTTATATTCTAAATAATGTTTCTGGTTTATTTGTGTTGAAGTTTATTTTGGCTCTCATTAAGTTTCATTGCAATCCATATTTTTAATCCGTTGTCATTTCTGACTTTTCATTTCTGTTAGCATCCATTGCTAAAAAAAGCTAGTGCAGGCTGGGCGTGGTGGCTTATGCCTATAATCCCAACACTTTGGGAGGCCAAGGTGGGCGGATCACCTGAGGTCGGGAGTTCAAGACCAGCCTGACCAACATGTAGAAACCCTGTCTCTACTAAACATACAAAATTAGCTGGGCATGGTGGTGCATGCCTGTAATCTTAGCCACTCAGAAGGCTGAGGCAGGAGAATCACTTGAACCTGGGAGGCAGAGATTGTGGTGAGCCGAGATCACACCATCGCACTATTGCACTTCAGCTGGACAACAAGAGTGAAATTCTGTCTCAAAAAAAAAAAAAAAAAAAAAAAAAAAAAAAAAAAAAAAAAAAGGGACCCCTCCGG
>NW_016825607.1:14183-16607 GCF_001698545.2 Rhinopithecus bieti | reverse complement strand
ATCTGCCCGTCTCGGCCTCCCAAGTGCTGGGATTACAGGCTTGAGCCACCGCGCCCGGCCTGAAATGTTTTATTCAACAGACAATTTCCGATTCATTTTGGTCATTTGGATAAACTTCCCATTCTTTAAAGTTTTCAAAGACAGGTTTCTTATTTGGTATGTAAGAAATTTAGAAATTACCACTCTGTCCTAAACCAAAGTAAAATGCTAAACAAACTTACATATCAACAATTCTTCTTAGATCTATCAAAGAAGTAAGGTCACAGGAAAAACTAATGTCTTCAAAATTGGAGAGACGTTAGGCAAAATACAGAGAATACAACTTAACCATGGGGTTGGGGTGCGCGGTGGTGGATCACTAGAAGAAACTTCTATCAGAACCAGTGCTTGGAGAGGAAAACGTAAATTGTAGTTGATGAGTCCCTGGAGTCTCAATATGGACAAGTCTAAAAGTTAAAAACTCCATGGTGGTCAGGGATTTGGGGATACCCTATACTTTTGTAAATTTTACCTCCAGAAGCTCCACCAGGTACTCATGGTAAATATCAGGAAAAAAATAATCACCTTGTGCTTCCACCAGGAAGGATGGGGAAATGAATCATTTTGTAATATACTAGAGCATTCTGTACTTCTAAATAATGCCTGCCTTCAGAGAAAACATGTTATCAGGATCTAACCTGCTGGCGTTTTACTGGAACCTAATCTAACCCGGGAAAGGTAAATACCTGACTCCTGGCAACGCTAGCTTTGCACATAGGAAAAGGGAAATACACAGCTCCAGCCCCTCTAGTCATTCTATTCCACCTAAAAGGGAGAAAAAACACAAGAAGCACTAGTGGAGTTTACAATCCAGGGCCACAACTCATCAAAAGACTGAGATCTAATTATATTATTGTACAATGCTATCTTCACTTCTCATAATTTATCACTACATTATTAAAGGCCTATTTACCTCAGTTGCTTTATCAAGTGCATCATGCCCATATTTTAATAAAGAAATACAAGGCATATTTGAAGACAAAAAGTACAGTTTGAAGAAAATAAACAAGCACAAGAACCAGAGTTACATATGGCAATGATGTTGGAATTATCAGACTAGGTATTTTTAAAAATCACTATGATTAATATGCTATGGGCATTAATGGAAAAGTAGATAACACACAAAATATAGCTAATATACAAGAGATGGAAATTATAAGAAATAATCAAAGAAAATGCTAGAGATCAAAACAGTGTAACAGAAATGAAGCATGCCTTTGAAAGGCTCAATAGTAGACCAGAAATAATTGAGGAAACAATCTCTGTGCTTGAGAACATGACAATAGACACTTCCAAGAGAAAAAAATGGAAAAAATTCAACATACTCAAGAACTGTTGTTCAATGACAAAAGGTGTAACATATGCCTAACTGGAATGCCAGAAGGAGAAGAAAGAAGAGAATATAATAAAAGACATATTTCAGGCAATATTGACTGAGATTTTAGGAAGCAGAGAATACCATGTGGGATAAATACAAAAAAGAATCATACCTACGCATATAATGTTCAAACTGCAGAGAACTTAAGAAATCTTGAAAGAAGCCGGGGATGGGGGATGGGAAACATCTTACCTACAGAGAAACAAAAATAACAATTACAACCAACAGCCCCTCAGAAATCACACAAGCATTAGGAGAGTGGAGTGAAATATTTACAGTTAAAAGGAAAGTATCAACAACCTAGAATTGTAAATTCTGTAAAATTATCCTTCAAAAGTGAAACATAAATGAAGACTCTGTCTAACAAAATTGAGAATTTTGCTGCCATTTGCCGTGCCTTGCAAGGAAGTTTAAAAGAAGTTATTCAGAGAGAAGAATAGTATATGATATCATCGGGATGAGAGCCTCCTCCAAATTTCATGTTAAAATGTGATCCCCAATGTTGTAGATGTGGCTTATTGGCAGGTATTGAATCACAGTTGTGGTGCTCTCATAATTTGCTTAGTGCTATCTGCTTGGTGATAGAGTTCTTGCTCAGTTAATTTAAATTAAATCAGGTCATTTGGAAAGGTCTTAGACCCCCTTCTTCTCTCTCTTGCTCTCTCTTTCACCATATGACTTACTTGCTCCCCTTTCACATTTTGCCATGACTGAAATCTTCCTGAGGCCCTCACTAGGGGTAGATGCTGGTGCTATGACTTCAGTACAGCCTGCAAAATTATGAGCCAATGTAAAGTATTTTTTAAATAAATTACTCAGCCTCGGTTACTTTTATATAGCAACACAAAAAATAAACTAACACAATATAAGTCAGAAATGCATACATATCTACATAAAGAAAGAAGGAACCTTAGAGAATGACTAAGTGAAGGTCATATAAAAACTTTTATTTTCTTATTTTTAATTGATCTAAAAATAATAATTTGTTCAAAATAATAACAGCAACA
>NW_016825607.1:4666-12042 GCF_001698545.2 Rhinopithecus bieti | reverse complement strand
TCAAAGACCTGTGCTAATATTCTTAAATATCTGCTGGCCTTAATAAAGAAATCAATGTACTTTATGTTCTTAGCTCCCACAATTTAGCCTCAATATTTGCCCTGGCATGCTTATACTGGTCCAAGCACACATTAGGTCATAGCCTTTTCCTCTTCCTTTTTTGATGGTGTTTTTACCTTTCTCGACATTCCACAAGTTACTTCCTCCTTCTTTTTTTCTCCTCTGTCTTTGCCTCCTTTAAAAAGTTCTAAGTTGCTAGCCAGTGGGGAAAAGTACAGAGTGCGAGGTCACATTCCAGCCAATGGAAACCGGACAAAGCAGGAGGGTGGATGCATCAGGTTATAAATGACCCTGTCTCCTTTGTTTGTTGTACTTTCATGGCAAAACTGCTGGCAAGTGTATGCTTTCTGCAGAAAGTTAAAATGGCCTTGCTGAAGAAATTAAACTTATGTTCAAGTGCTATTTCTTTACAGCACCGAGGAACAAGCATTTCAAACATTTATAAAACTCAATCGTAATATATGGAGCAACTCAATTTTAAAACTGAGCAAAAGACTTGAACAGATATTTTATAAAAATATATATGTAGACGGCAAGTAAGCACATGAAAATATTATATGCTCAGCATCATATTTTCTTAGGGAACTGCAAATTAAAACAACAGTGAGCTACTAGTACACACCTATTAAAATGGCTGACATCTAAACCCTCACAACATCAAATGCTGCTGAGGATGTAGAAAAGCAGGGTCTTTCATTCATTACTGCTGGGATTGCAAAATGGTACAACCACTTTGGTGGGTAGTTTGGTAGTTTCTTAGACAATTTAGCATACTCTTACCATAAGATCCTATAATCACACTCCTTAATATTTACTCAAAAGTATTAAAAACTTATTTCCACATAAAACCTGAATAAAATTGTTTAGAGCACCTTTGTTTATAATTGCCAACACTTGGAAGCAACCAAGATGTCCTTAAGTAGGTATTGAATACATAAGCTGTGACGCAGCCAGACAATGGAGTATTACTGAGCACTAAAAATAAATGAGCTATTGATCTATGAAAAGGCATGAAGGTACTCTAAATGCATGTTACCAAGTGAAAGAACCCAATCTAAAGAGGCTACATACTGTATGATTCCAACTATATGACATTCTGGAAAAGGAAAAACTATAGAGATAATAAAAAGATTAGTGGTTGTCAAGGGTTGTGAGGGGAGGGAAATATGAATAGGAAGAGCACAAAAATATTTTTGGGCAGGAAAACCATTCTGTACAACACCACAATTGTAAATACATGTTATTATACCTTTGTCAAAATCTATAGAATGTACAACACCCAGAGTGAGCCTCAATGTAAACTGTGGACTTTGATAATTAATTGCTAATGTAGGTTCATTGATTGTAACAATTGTACCACTCTGAGTCAGGATGTTGATAGTGAGGGAGGTTGTCCTTGTGTGAGATCAGAAGCAGATGGAAACTCTTTTAACTTGATACTCAATTTTGCTAAGAACCTATAACTTCTCTACTAAATAATGTTTATTAATTAACAAGAGACTGTAAAGGCAAATGTGACCATTTTTTCTTCTAAAAAAAAGGAATTAGAATCATTACATTTATCAGAAGACGTTTGCAACAATAATGCTGTTGTGTGCACTGTAATAAAGACCTTGCTTGTTAGCTAGCCTGGGCATTATATATCCACCAACTTGCTGAATGATGAACTATTCTCTAAGACTTGGCCCATGAAAGGGTCAGAGATTGAAGCCTAGCTAATGAGGGGTACTTGAATGCTAAGTACTTCTACGATATGACTCTAAGGTAATTATATTTCCCTGATTACAGTTCAGACAACAGTAAAATCTCTCATTCAAAATGGCCATTGAAGTTAACTGGCTGGTGAAGAATCTGCTTCTAATTGTTAGCAAGGTATAAGGTGTAACATAATCAGTCATTGGTTGGAAATAAAGTGAAATCAGAAGTCAAAACCAAGCACAATTCAGAAACAGCTTAAGCTCACCTTATCCAGAATAATTCTGAGAGATATAATAAAGACATTAAAGAGATATGCATAGAAAATTAGCTAGCAAGAGAGTAAATTTCAGACAAAATCTTACCTGTATCCATGATTCTGGAAACAAGAATAATTTCTTTAGGGTCACCTGATTTGAAAAGACGCAATACATAAATGCAAAATCACACAGGTGTGAAAGGCCAAGACTTATGCTTGTCAATGTGAAATTAAGACCTGAAACAAGCTGTTTAGATCACTATTTAATCAGCATACTCTGAGTACCTTGAAGTCTATTGGTAAATGTTCAGTTGAAGAAAATGAAATCAATTTTATCTAATTTAGCAGAAATGAATTTATTAATGGGAATGGCTTACCAACTAATTCAAACTACTGAAGAAATAAACTCTAGGTTATACTTTCAGGAACAATTTGCAGTCATATTGCAGAACTAAACCACCAAGGGAGCTACTGCCTCTTCTATGATTAAGAAGCAACCTTGTAAGATTTCATTCCTAGTAGTATAGGCCAACTCTCCAGTTAAACTGGGATAAATTATATTTAAAAAAACATTTAAAGTCTTGGAAAGTGTTCTTAGATACAGACAGCAAATGAAAAACCATTACTATATAAAACCTAATTAAAGAACATAAAAATCTGTTTTATTTGAACCGTACTACATTTTCCGCCACTCCCCTCCTAACTGAGCATGAGAAAAACTCTACAGAAATACAGCAATATCAAAATTGTCTTCCCCTCAGTTCCCAGTTGCAGAGCTATGGTGTCTTCCAAGAGGGGCACAACATCACCATTTATCATTTGTCTCCCCAGTTACCTATTACTGAAGCTACGTTTTTGATTATTGCAACTAAAAGAGAGGGCTTTTTTCTTTCACCCAGCCCCACTCATATAGGAAAGAAGCTCTAACTTGGCCACAGTGCACTGACAATACTGGCACATTTTGATTATAATTTCCCAGCTTATTTATAAAGCAAAGATTCTAAAACTGGAAAGACAAGCCACAAAGAACAGAATCTACGACTATCTCTCTCTGCTGTGTGCTCATTTCCAATAACAGAGATGTCACTCAGAATGAAGGACATAACTGTCCCTGCCCCTAGTCATTGTTAATAGAATTTGCCCGAGGAAAAGGACCATAAAACAGAGAGCTCTGAATCTCTTCTCAAAGGAACTGACATTTATTTTCAACAGAGTGTGAAGAAGTTCAAGCCTAAGGGTGTGCTCAAAAACAGTGGAAGTGAATTCATCAGAGATAAAGGCTAAATTGTAGTCCAGCTAGTTTACCAAAGAGAACCAAGGAAAGACAACTAAGTGACATTAAAGGGTCAGAACTAATCTCAATCACTGACCTCAAATGTTCAATTCTTATTTTAAGTTTAGGGGTACATGTGTAGCTTTGTTACATAAGTACACTTGTTTCATGGGGGTTTCTTGTACAGATTATTTCATCACCCAGGTATTAAACAAAATATTTGTTAATTATTTTTCCTGATCCTGTCCCTCCTCCCACTCTTCACTCTCCAATAGACGCCAGTGTGTGTTGTTTTCCTCTTTGTTTTCATTGTGTTCTCATAATTTAGCTCCAACTTATAAATGAGATGGGACTTTGAACCTTGGAATTTGAGTTAATGCTGGAATGTGTTAAGAGTTTAGGAGACTGTTGGGAAAGCATGATTGTATTTTGCAATGTGAGGAAATAAGATTTGCAGATACCAGGAGTGAAATTATACAGTTTGGACCTGTGTCCTCACCAAATCTCATGTGGAATTGTAATCTTCAGTATTGAAGATGGGGCCTGGTGGTGGGTGATTGGATCATCAGGGCAGATTTCTTATGAATGGTTTAGTGAATGGTTTAACACCATCCCCATTGGTGCTGTCCTCATGATAGCGAGTTCTCATGAGATCTGATTGTTTAAAAGTATGTGTGACCTCCTCCCTCTCTCTCTTGTTCCTTCTCTGGTCATGTAATATGTCTGCTCTTCCTTTACATTTCATCACGATTGTCAGTTTTATGAGGCCTCTCCAGAAGCCAAGCAGGGTACAAGTTGTCAGTGGATCTAACTTTTCTGGGTCTGGAGGATAATAGACCTATTCTCACAGCTCTACTAGGTAAAGCCCCAGTGGGGACTTTGTGTGGGGGCTCCATACCCACATTTTTGACTTCACACTGTCCTATTTGAGGTTCTCCATGAGGGTTCCACCCTTGCAGCAGGCTTCTTTCTGGACATTCAGGGTTTTCAATACATGGAAATGACCTCTAAAATCTAGGTCAAGGTTCCCATGCCTTTTACTCTTACATTCTGTGCACCCACAGGCTTAACACCATGTGAAAATCACCAAGACTTTCCACTTTAACCCTCTGAAGCAGCAGCTCAAGCTGTACTTAGGTGCCTTTGAGTTATGGCTGGAGCTGGAATGGCTGGGATGCAGGTTGCATTGTAACCACACTATGCAGGGCAGTGGGACCCTTAGGCTGGCCCATAAACTATTTGGTCCTCCTATGCCTCAGGGTCCATGATAGGAGTGGCTGCCACAGTGATTTTCGAAATGCCTTTGAGGCCTTTTCCCCATTTTCTTGGCTATTAAAATGTGGCTCCTTTTTACTTATGAAAATTTCTGCTGCTTGCTTGATTTCTTCCCCTGAAAATAAGCTTTTATTTTACCACAAGGTCAAGCTGTAAATTTTCAAAACTTCTATACTCTACTTACACTTTATATATAAGTTCCAACCTTAGATCATTGATTTGCTCATGCATATCACATAAGAATAGGCTGTTAGAAGCAGCCAGGACACTTCCTGAATGCTTTGCTGCTTAGAAATGTCTTTCACCAGCCGCCAGATACCCTAAATTATCATTCTGAACATTAACATTTCACAGATCTGTAGGGCAGAAGTACAATGCAGCCAAATTCTTTGCTCAGGCATAACAAAAATGACCTTTCATCCAATTCCCAATAAGTTTCTCTTATCTGTCTGAGACCTCTATGGCCCAGCCTTCATTGTTCATATCACCATTGGTGTTTTAGTCACAACCATTTAACCAGTCTCTAGGAATTTCCAAACATTCCCTCATCTTTCTGCCTTCCTCTGAGCCCTCAACACACTTCCAACATCTACCTCTTACCCAATTCCAAAACTGCTTTCACATTTTTTGGTATCTTGATAACAATGCTTTAAGCCTTGGTACCAATTTTCTGTATTAGTCTTTTCTCATATTGCTATAAAGAAATACCTGGGATTGGGTACTTTATAAAGAAAAGAGGTTTACTTGTTTCATGGTTCAGCACACTGTGCAGGAAATATAGCAGCATAAGCTTGGGCTCTGGAGAGGCCTCGTAAAACATATAATTATGGCAGAAAGTAAAAGGACAGCAGAAATGTCACATGGCCAGAGCAGGAGCAAAAGAGAGAGGGGAGAGCTGTGAAACACTTTTAAGTAACCAGATCTCATGAGAACTCGCTATCATGAGGACATCACCAAGAAGGATGATGCTAAGCCATTTATGAAATATTTGCCCCCATAATCCAATCACCTTCCACCAGGACCCACCTACAACATTGAGGATTACAACTCAACATGAGATTTAGTGAGTACACAGATCCAAACTGTATCAAACAGGTAATTGACAATGTTTCATCAGAGAATATTCATAAAGAGATAAGTTATTAAAATGAAAACTATGGAATTGATAGACACAATAATGAAAAATGAACATTTACTAAAGATGCTTCATGGTACAAAAAATAGCAGACTTGAAGATAAATTCATAGAAATTATATAAATCAAAATTAAAAGAAAAGTAGAATAAATAAAAATGAACATATTCTCACAGAAATGTGGAACATTAAGCACACAAACATACTAGTAATGAAAGTAACAGAGAGGAGTAAAAGAAGCAGAAATAATATTTGAACAAATAATGCTCAAAATTTTCTAAATTTGATGAAAAACTTTAATCAACACATTCTAGAAACTCAAGAAATGCTATGTAAGCTAAACAGAAAAATAGGCAAAGAAACTTAATAATGTAAATGCTGAAAATCAAAGACAAGAGGAAAATTTTGCAATCACCAAGAGAAAACTTATTTATAACTTACAATGAAACTCCAATAAGATTAAAAAGTGCCTTTTTATCAGAAACAAAGGAGACTGTAAAGCAGTGAGATACATATTTGAAGTGCTTTGAGAGAAAAAAAAGGCAATCAAAAATCTTATATTTAGGAGAAATATCTTTCAACAGTGAAGGCAAAATAAAGACATTTCAAAAGTATTTAAAAATTAAGAGAATGTGTTGCTAGCAAACCTGCTTTATAATAAATAGCAAAGGACGTTCTTTAAGATAAAAGCAAGTGACTGCAGACAATAATTTATGTACACATACAAAAACAAAGAGCAACAACAAAGGTAATTCTGCAATTGAAAAATTAACACAAAAGCAGATAGTTCTTATTTCTTCTCTTAACTAATTTAAAATCAATTGTATAAGACAACATGTATATAATTGCATTCTGCATTATGTAGCAAATAAATATGTGATATTAGTGTAAATAATATCATGAAGGATGTAGGTGAGACAAAGGCTGTGTAAGTCTGTAGTAATGACAGCAGATGGTAACAAAAATTAAGGAACAAATAAAGAGAACAAAAAAATGACAAATAAGGTTATAAGGATTGAAATAATACGAATTATTTTTCTTCAGTTATAATGGAATGGAGCTAGGAACCAATAACAAAGAAAATTGGGAAACTCACAAATGTAAAAATTAAACAATACACTTCTATACAGCAAATGTGTCAAATAAAGAATCACAAGGAAAATTAGAAAATAATTTGAAATAAATGAAAATAGAAAACACATTCAAAAATGTATGAGGTGTAGCTAAATAGTGCATAGAGAGAAATATGTAGGTAAAAATGTCTATATTCAGATAGAAGAAAGTTTTCAAATCAATAATATAACCGACGGCCTTAGGAAAATGGAAAAAAGACAAAGCTAAAAGTAAGCATATTGAAAAAAGAATAAAGTTTATACTGGAAATTAGTAAAATCTAAAATAGAAAAAAATGCAGAATTGTAACAAAACAAAAAATTGGTGCTTTCAAGAATTCAACAAAATTGAAAAACTTGTAGTTCAATTAACCAAGAATGAAGGAAGGGAGACCTGATTCCACAGCTAAAGTATTAGAGGACATTACTACCAACCATTCAGAAATTTGTCAAATATTTTAAAGTAATACTATAATCAATTGTATACCAACAAATTGAATAGCTTACATAAAACAGAAAAGTTCCTAGAGAAACACAAAATGCTGAAAGAGACTCAAAAAAAAAAAAAAA
>NW_016825607.1:0-2027 GCF_001698545.2 Rhinopithecus bieti | reverse complement strand
AAAAAAAATCACAGAAAGCAAAACAATAATAGTCGGGGACTTCAACACCCCACTAACAGCTCAAAATAGATCATTGAGACAGAAAACTAACAAAGAAACATCGGACTTAAATTAGACTTTAGATCAAATGGACTAAACAGACATTTACATGACATGCTACCAAGAATTACAGACTACAAATTATTTTTATCAGTACATATAACATTTTCTAAGATAGATCACATATTAGGCTACAAAACAAGTCAATATATTTTAAAAATTAAAACCCCATCAAATATCTTCTCACACCACAGTGGAATAAAGCTAGAAATGAATACCAAGAGAAACTTTGTGAATTAAACAAATACAGAGAAATTAAATAGCATGCTCCTGCACAATCATTGTGTCAGAGGCTTTCAAACCAGAGTGACTCCATTTTGAGTGAGGACTAGGAAAATGAGACTGAGACTCACTTGGCTGCATTCCCAGAAAATTAGAAATTCCTAGCCTCTAGAGGTTTACTGTTAAGGGAACAAATTAATGAGGTTTACTGAAACAGAACCAGACTTGGGCATGTCCAGATACCCCCATATCTGGAGAACAGGGGCATTCCTAATTTTGCTTTAAAGATAATAATATTGATTCTTGCAAAATGTGGTAATTAAGAAAATTAATCCTTTATCACAAACCCTTGCATCAGAACACATCTCCCCAAGATCTATTTGTATCACACACACACACACACACACACAAGCATTGTAACTACGGTGGATGTGTTCCTCCTCTTACTTTCGGGAACGTCCTACTTTGTCTACGGCGTAGCTGTCCTTTCACCACTTTACTCTCTTAATAAAGTTGCATTTACTTTGCACTGCAGACTCACCCTGAATTATTTCCTGTTTGAGATCCAAGAACCATCTCTTGGGGTCTGGATCGGGACCCCTTTCCAGTAACAACTGGGTCAATGAAGAAATGAAAAACATTAGAGAAACTTTTGAAATAAATGAAAAAAATGACTTATCAAAACTTTTGGGATACAGAAAAAGCAATAATATAAGGGAGGTTTATAGCATTAAATATCTACATCAAAAAGGTAAAAAAAAATACAAATTAATCTAACATCACACCTCAAGGAACTAGAAAAACAAGAAAAAAAAATCAACACAAAAGTTAGCAGAAGAAAAGAAATAACAAAGGTCAGAGATGAACTAAATCAAATTGAGACAAAAAAATACAAAAGATGATTGAAATGAAAAATTGGTTCTTCAATAACATAAACAAAATTGATAAACCCATTACCAGATTAACCAAGAAAAGAGAGTAGATCCAAATAAACACAATCAGAAATATGAAAGAAGACATTACAACTGATACCACAGAAATACAAAAGTTCTTCAGAGACTATTATGAACAACTATAGGCTCACAAACTAGAAAACCTAAAGGAAATGGATGCATTCCTGGAAACATAGAACCTTTTCATATGATTGTACCACAAATAAATAGATCTCTTGAACAGATCAATAATGAGTAGTGAGATTTAATCTATAATAATAAAAAAAAACTCTTCCACAAAAAAAAACTCACAACCAAATGGATTCAGAACTGAATTCTACCAAACATGCAAAGAAAAACTAAAACCAAAACTCTTGAAACTATTTCAAAAAATTGACAAGGAGGGAATACACCCTAACTCATTCCGTGAGGCCAGTATCACCTTGATACCAAAACCAAAGACACATTTAAAAAAAATACAGACAGGCAGGGTGTGGTGGCTCATGCCTGTAATCCCAGCACTTTGGGAGACTGAGGTGAGAGGATCACAAGGGCAGGAGTTTGAGACCAGCCTGGCCAACATGGTGAAACCCTGTCTCTACTAACAATACAAAAATTAGCTGGGTGTGGTGGTGGGCGCCTGTAGTCCCAGCTACTTGGGAAGCTGAGGCAGGAGAATTGTTTGAACCCGGGAGGTGGAGGTTGCAGTGAGCCAAGATCCCGCCACTGCACTCCAGTCTGGGTGACAGAGTGAGACTCCATCTCAAAATAAAT
>NW_016825606.1:0-2034 GCF_001698545.2 Rhinopithecus bieti | reverse complement strand
AGATGGAGTTTTGCTCTTGTTGCCCAGGCGGGAGTACAGTGGTGCAATCTCAGCTCACCACAACCTCCACCTCCCGGGTTCAAGCGATTCTCCTGCGTCAGTCTCCCAAGTAGCTGGGATTACAGGTGCCCGCCACCATGCCCAGCTAATTTTTGTAATTCTAGTAATGTTGGGGTTTCACCATGTTTGCCAGCCTGGTCTCGAACTCCTGACCGCAAGTGACTCACCCGCCTTGGCCTCCCAAACTGCTAGGATTACAGGCATGAACCACTATGCCCAGGTGGAATTTTTTTAATCCATATTTTTTTTCTAGTTTATATGAACTTGTTTTATATACTCAAAATATTTGATCGTTCTGAGAATTATTTTGGAATATATTTCACCTTTCAGGTGAAGTCAAGAAGTTTCTGATTTTGTGCTCCAAAAATGTTATATCTCATTTTACTAATCAGAGCTTTCTTGTTCGTGTAATTATGTCTGTATCTATTCTGACATTTTCCCCTGCTCTAACCTCACACATCCACACCATAGATGTGTTTCCCTAATTTCTTAGTAGAATTCAGGTGTGTTTGATTTACTATTAAAATTAAAAATGATTCAGAATCATTAAGACATCTTTCTGTTTCAGCTTGGTGTGTGCTGTGAGTTACACAACTCAGGCTGGAGAAAAAATGTATTTTAGAAAATTCTTCAAATTTCAGGTATTGAATATGACAGTGGTAAATAGTTTTATATGCCTTTTTCTTCCTGGTAGTGTACAGTTATTTCTGATTATCTGCAGGGAAAACAAGATCCAAATAAAGCAAATAGCTCAATATTTTTTAATTTGTCATATGACTAGCAGTCTAAACTCAAACTAAATTAAGGTAAATAAAAGCAGAGGAATTATCATTGCCAATATGTTTTTGTAATGAAACTTGAAGATGTTTATTCAAAATAAAAGAAAAAAATAGCTGAGTCTGGCACAGTGGCTCACACCTATAATCCCAGTGCTTTGGGAAGCAAAGTGGGGAGGATCACTTGAGGCCAGTTCAAGATAGCCCAGACAGCATGACCTAGGACTACAGGTAACACAAGCCTGTAATCCTAGCTACTTGGGAGGCTAAGGTGGAATGATCGCTTGACCCAGGCTTCAAGTCTTCAGTGAGCTGTGATCATGCCATTGCACTCCAGCTTGGTCAACAGAGCAAGACTGTCTCTAAAAAGTAAATAACTTGTTTTTATGGCCTGACAAAACACACAATGTAGACAGGGGATAAAATGAGTGTAAAGTCCAGATAAAATGATGGTAAATAATATCAAATTTCTAAAGAAATTTAAAGGAGAGACAACTGACTTGGAATGAGTAGACTGAGCTTCCTTCAAGGACTCCAGGAATCACGGGAACGTTGAGTTTTGTATTAATACACAGTTTTCAGCGTCCATCAAAATAGTTAAAACCACTGGTTTAACACATGTGGGAGGGTGAGGAAATGTGAATACCACATATGTCTATTATAAATATAGATCTTAATATGATGCTGTATATGATTTTTTTCATTCCTCTGTAAGTGGAAGAAAAAATACTATTCACAGGGAAAAAAAATCTGCCATTCTTTTGCTGAATCATTCATTTTCATGCTTTTTGAAAGAAAATAGAAAGTGATTCAATTTTTTTTTTTTTTTTTTGAGACAGAATTTTGCTCTTGTTGCCCGGGCTGGAGTGCAAATGACGCGATCTCAGCTCACTGCAACCTCCGCCTCCCCGGTGCAAGCAGTTCTCCTGCCACAGCCTCCTGAGTAGCTGGGATTACAGGCACCCGCCACCATGCCCAGTTAATTTTTGGATTTTTAGTAGAGGCGGGGTTTTGCCATATTGGCCAGGCTTGTTTCGAACTCCTGTCCTCAGGTGATCCGCCTGCCTTGGCCTCCGAAAGTGCTGGGATTACAGGAGTAGCCACTGCGCCCAGCTCAGTTGCTTTTCTTGCAAACAGTTTTTATGAATATACCTATAGAAAAATACATAAAATATATGTGTTTTGTTTAACAAAATAT